>NC_044398.1:300000-479147 GCF_006542625.1 Nomascus leucogenys | reverse complement strand
GTGGATGGAGATGCTCATGCCGGCAAAGCGAAGGTTGCTCTTGCCCAGGACGGATGCCAGGGCCTTGTTGGGGGCCTGAGTCGGGGCCGGAGCACAGCGAGGGCGGCCGTGGGTGGGGGCTGCCGAGGGGCTCCCTGGATGGCCGCAGCGTCCCCAAGGCCCCCGACTGCCCCACCAGCCCCACGAGAGACCACAAGCCTCACTCACCTTTTTCTTCCAGGATCCCCGGACGCCAGGCACGGCCTCATGGAGCCGGTTGATGGCTTCCCTGGGGTTGGGAGGAGGGGCTTAGAGAGTGTGGTGGGGGCGGCCATGGAAGGAGCTGGGGAGGAAGGGGTCAGAGAGGGCGGGGGTCTGGGGAGGAGGCAGGAGCTCAGAGAAGGGCGAGAGTCAGAGAGGGGAGAGGAGGGCAGAGAGGGAGGGGTGGGAGAGGGTCGGGGGGCCTAAAGTGGGAGGGAGGGGGCTGGGGAACCTGGGGAAGGAGTGCCCAGCAGGACAGGTGCAGTGTGGGCACCAGCCCACTCCATGTGTGTCCTTGCATCCGCAGAGGCCCGGCCGCCAGCTCTGGCCCCTCTACCACCCTCTTTCCCAGGGACCAGTGTGTCCCCGGCCTCGGCCCACAAGGAAGGCGCGCGGTCAGATCTGGGGGTTGGACCGGTGAGCTGGAGGCCCTGAGCCTGACCCCGGGTCCCGTGTCGTGATCCTGTCTGCAGCACTGGAGGAGCGACCTCCGCTCTGGAGGGCCCCTGAGTGGCGGCAGGAGCTGACCCCAAACAAGAGCGCCTCAAACCACTGGTCCCCAGGAGAGGTTAGAAGTCTACGGGTCCTGAAGGGGCCTCGGAAATGTCGGCGTCACGTGGAGAAACCAGATCCCCCCACCCAGGGCGCGTGGGAATTTTCACAGCATGGCTGCTGTGGAAAACAGCCGGGAGCTCCTCAAAAGGTTAAAAATTGGCTGGATGCGGCAGCTCCCGCCTGTCATCCCAGCACTGTGGGCCTGACACAAGCAAATGCATGTCGGTGTGGTGGCCCCCATCTGTCATCCCAACACTTTGGGAGGCCGAGGTGGGTAGATCACCTGAGGTCAGGAGTTCGAGACCGGTCTGACCAACATGGAGAAACCCTGTATCTACTAAAAATATAAAAACTAGCTGGGTGTGGTGGTGGGCGCCTGTAGCCCCAGCTACTGGGGAGGCTGAGGCAGGAGAAATGCTTGAACCCAGGAGACAGAGGTTGCAGTGAGCCAACAGGGTGTCACTGCACTCCAGCCTGGGCGACAGAGTGAGACTTCGTCTCAAAAAAAAAAAAAAGAAAAGAAAAGGAGCGAGGCTTTGACCCAGGCCACAGCACAGACGCACCTTGGGAATGCCATGCTCAGTGAGAGACGCAAGACACAGGAGGCCACGCAGTGTGTGATCCCATTGCTATGAAACGTCCAGGACAGGCCGATCCACAGAGACAGGGAGGGGATGCGTGGGTGCCGGGGCTGGAGAGGGGACGGGGAGTGGCGGTGATGGGGAGGGGACGGGGAGTGGCGGTGATGGGGAGGGGACGGGGACTGGCGGTGATGGGGACGGGGTGTTTTGGTGGGGTAATGAGAATGTTCGGAACTAGACTGGTGGTGGTCGTGTGACTCTGTGAAGAGCTAAAAAGCCTCGAATTGTACATTATATCTCACACACGCACGTGTAAACTATCCCACATGGTTTTTTAAAGTCTATACGAACGGAATCTACCAGTTTTCACAGAAAAAAAAGGGTGTCACTCTCCTCCCTGCTTAAGCCCTGGGCATATCCACAGCCCCTATGATTCCTTTCCAGACACCGCACGGCATCCTGAGGTCACCGTTCGGAAAACAGAGCGGGGACACAGAGACGCCATCGGGCCCCAGTCCCAGAGGGAACCCGCCAGGCCCTGCGCCCCACGCCTTGCGGGGACTTGCCCAGCACCCTGTGAGCGACCGGCGTTCTTTCCATCTCAGAGGGGGATCAAGGTCTGCAGGGCACGGTGACCGACACCTGGCATGGGGACAGGGCGGAGACGTGGCGTGAAGTGGGAGGGAGGGAGGGGGGCACCGAGGCTGCGTCCTGGGACCCCAGCGCGGCCGTCTCAGAGCCCGTCGCTGCCGCCCTACAGTGCTGCCGCCCTCCAGCGCGTCACTCAGCCCTACGCGGCCAGGGCAGGGTTAGAGGCTCACCTGGTCACCTGCGTGCGCGTGTTAAAGTCCAGGGTGCGCATGGAGCGGAGGACCTCAATGCAGCCCATGTACTGAGGGGAGAGAACAGGTGTCAGACGCCATCGGAACCCCTGCAGTGGAGCCACATCCCTTTTCCCGGCAGCCCTTCGCCTCCTCCAGCACCCCTGGGGTTGAGCACTTTCCTCTGTCCCTGGTGGCTCTGGGGCCTTCGTGCCTCCCCCACCTCAAGGCCCAGCCCTGATGCTGTCCCGAGAGCCGCCCTCTGACTCCAGACGTGTTTTTCTCTGTTGCTGTTTCCCGGGAGCCTGGCGGTTCCTCCCGAGGCTCCGTGGTGCCTGTTCATTTAACCATCTTGCCCTCATCGGGTGTCATTCTGTTCCACCAGCACCTAAGCCGAGGAGGTGGGGACGGTGCCGTCCTGAGCACTTCCCTATCTCCAGCGCCCAGTTCAGGGTCTAGCAAACCGTGGGGCAGAAGTCCCGGGCAGCCACAGATGCACACACTGCTGGCCTCGCCCTCCACAGGAAGTTTGTAGGCTCCTGGCCAAGGACAGCCGTTTCCGTGAAAAGGGAGTTCGCCGTCTCAATGACTCTGATGACACTGAGGGAGGAGAGGGGCAGGGACGTCCCACCGCGTCCTTGACCTGCTTCAGTGCCGTGAAGGGTGGGGAGCAAGCCAGGAGGAGAAGACCACAGCGCCCTTCCAACCTTGGCCCTTGCTGGAGAGAGGGTTAGGGGCACAGCCCACGTCATCTCTATGAAATGTCCTGCAAAGGCAGCAAGAGGATGTGTGGGTGCCAGGGACCGGGGAATGAAGGCTGACACGAAACAGGTTTTCCTACTGGGGTCATGAGAAATTCTGGAATTAGACAAAAGGGGTGGTGGCACGATATTATGAATGTACTAAATGCTACTGAATTGTGAAAAATGCAACATGAAAAATGATGAATAATGTTATGCGAAGTTCACCTCAGTTTTTTTTAAATGATCAACACGCAAACACTTTGACCCTGCGCCTCCATGTTTAGGACTTTACCCCACAGATGCATCAGCCTGAGGGCTTCTGAGGCGTGTACAGGTCACTGTATGGGCTGGCCCAGGCTCTGCCCCTCTCACGGCTCCATGTACCTGGAGTAGGGAGAGCAAGGAGCAGAGACAGATGCGAGAATGCAGGCAGGAAGCAGAGGCCACAGGACCTGGGCTGTGATGAGGGGCAGGGGCTCATCCTGGGCCAGCTGGGGAGCCAGGGAGCACTTAAGCAGGGCATGGACTGAGCGGCCTCACCTCCTGTTGAATGGATGGATGATGGGTGGATGGACTGACAGAAAGACGGCAGATGGATGGATGAATGAAAGAATGGATGGAGGATGAATAGATCGGCGGGTGAGGGGGTGAATGGATGGATGATGGGTGAGTGGATGATGGATACATGGGTAGATGGACAGGCAGATGGATAATGAATGGATGGGTGGGTGGATGGATGGATGGGTGGGTGGATGAATAGATGGATGAATGGGTGGATGGGTGGATGGATGGGTGGATGGATGGACGGATGGATGGATGGGTGGGTGGATGAATGGGTGGATGGACGGGTGGGTGGATGGGTGGACGGATGGATGGGTGGGTGGGTAGACGGATGGATGAATGGATGGATGGATGGGTGGATGGACAGGTGGGTGGATGGACGGGTGGGTGGATGGGTGGATGGACGGGTGGGTGGATGGGTGGATGAATGGTGGATGGATGGGTGGGTGATGAGTAGATGGGTGGATGGATGGTAGATGAGTGGACAGATGGATGGGTGGATGGATGGGTGGATGAATGGATGGATGGATGGGTGGGTGGGTGGGTGGGTGGATGGACGGGTAGGTGGATGGTGGACGGATGGATGGATGGGTGGGTGGATGAATGGGTAGATGGATGGGTGGGTGGATGAGTGGATGGGTGGGTGGATGAATGGATGGGTGGATGGATGGATGGGTGGATGGATGGGTGGATGAATGGATGGATGGATGGGTGGGTGGGTGGATGAATGGATGGATGGATGGGTGGGTGGATGAGTGGATGGGTGGATGGATGGAGGGTGGATGGATGGACAGATGGATGGTTGGATGGGGGACAGATGGGTGGATGGGTGGGTGGATGAATGGATGGATGGATGGGTGGGTGGATGAGTGGATGGATGGAGGGTGGATGGATGGAGATGGATGGTTGGATGGGGGGACAGATGGGTGGATGGGGGTGGATGAATGGATGGATGGATGGTGGTGATGGTGGATGGGTGGATGGATGGACAGATGGATGGATGGGTGGGTGGATGAGTGGATGGGTGGATGGATGGACAGATGGATGGATGGGTGGGTGGATGAGTGGATGGGTGGATGGATGGACAGATGGGTGGATGGGTGGGTGGATGAATGGATGGATGGATGGGTGGGTGGATGAGTGGATGGGTGGATGGATGGACAGATGGATGGATGGGTGGGTGGATGAGTGGATGGGTGGATGGATGGACAGATGGATGGATGGGTGGGTGGATGAGTGGATGGGTGGATGGGTGGACGGATGGATGGATGAGTGGGTGGATGGGTGGATGGATGTGTAGGTGGATGGATGGATGGATGGATGAATGGATGGGTGGACGGACAGGTGGGTGGATGAGTGGATGGGTGGATGGATGGACAGATGGATGGTTGGATGGGTGGACAGATGGGTGGATTGGTGGGTGGATGAATGGATGGATGGACGGGTGGGTGGATGAGTAGATGGATGAATGGATGAACAGATGAATGGACTCTAGGCATGTAGTAGACAGGTCAGACCCTAAAGGAATTAGCCATGGTCCCTGTCCCTAGCACTGGATTCTCCCACTGAGGAGGCAGCTTTGCTGGGATGCTGGCTGCTCAATGGCTGTCTTCTCTCAGGCAGAGCATGTGACTCTGGGGTGGTGTCTGCGCCAGTGTCTGGTGCTGCAGGGCCACAGGGTGAGGGATTCTCCTTCCCTTACCTGCCCCCTTATTAACACGTAGCCCACTCCAGTTACGCGGCTGAAACCCTGAACTGTGTGGTCCACGGGTCCCGTTGTGGGGACACCAGCCTAGTGCACGGGGGAGGTGGGGAGCAAACTCTCTGCGGCCCACAGCAGCTCACGAGAGGAAATGCAATATCCTATTCGGTTGAGAACAGGGACTGCAAACTCAGATGCCTGCAGCCTGCAGGATCGCCAGGTAAACACACAAGGTAGGATGCAATGCAGTAGCGATACTGACACCTCGCTAACTCTGGGCGCTTGTCACGTGAGGCTCTGCTGTGGGCACGCTGTGCACAGAGTCCTCTAATCCACTGCACGCAGATCCGGTAACGATACCGGCACCTCGCTGACTCAGGGCGCTTGTCACGTGTGAGGCTCTGCTGTGGACACGCTGTGCACGTGGTCCTTTAATCCACTCCACGCAAATCCACATGCCATGGACAGCGATGACCCCTCGGGAAACAGGCATGGGCGGGAGGGTGACTGGCCTGCTGGGCACACGGCCTGCCGAGCTGGGTCCTGAACCCACACCCCTGGGCTCCAGGATCGGAACTGCTCCCCCTGCACGACAGGAAGAGGTGGGGACCTCAGCTCACTGCATGTCCCACGTTCCAGGGCACCGATGCTGCCGGCCATGTGCTTTTTTTTTAAAGAGACCAGAAATTCAGGGCTTTTCTGTGAAATTCCCCCAGTTCGTAAATATCAATCTAGGGCTGAATGTCTGTGCCCCCCTCAAAATCCCTCTGTGGAAACCTACGCCCCACAGTGAGGGTATTTAAAGGTGGGCCTTTGGGAGGTGAGGAGGCTGTGAGGGCTCCACCCTCAGGACTGGGATGAGCGCCCTTATAACAGAGACCCCAGACAGAGCCCGGCCCTCCACCACGTGAGGACACAGGAGAACAAGAGGCCCTCGCCAGACACCGAGTCTTCCGGCGCCTTGATCGTGGCCCTGCCAGCCTCCAGAACCGTGAGAAATAAATTTCCAGGCCTGGCACAGCAGCTCATGCCTGTAATCGCAGCACTTCAGGAGACTGAGGTCGGAGGCTCTCTCGAAGCCAGGAGTTCAAGACCAGCCTGGGCAATATAATGAGCCCTAATCTCTACAAAAAAATAATTTTAGCCAGGCGTGGTGAGTGTGGGCCTGTGGTCCCAGCTACTCAGGAGGCTGAGGTGGGAGGATGGCTTGAGCCCAGGAGGTTGAGGCTGCAGTGAGCTGTGATGGCGCCACTGCACTCCAGCCTGGCGACAGGGCAAGACCATGTCTTAAAAATCACATTGTTAGGCCCGGGCGCGGTGGCTCACGCCTGTAATCCCAGCACTTTGGGAGGCCGAGGTGAGTGGATCACTTGAAGTCAGGAGTTTTGAGACCAGCCTGGCCAACATGGCGAAACCCCAACTCTACTGAAAATACAAAAATAAAAATAAAAAAAATTAGCTGGGCGTGGTGGTGCACGCCTGTAATCCCAGCTACTCGGCAGGCTGAGGCAGGAGAATCATTTGAACCCGGAGGCGGAGGCTGCAGAGAGCCAAGATCACGCCACTGCACTCCAGCCTGGGGTGACAGCGGGGAGAGTCTGTCTCAAAAAAAAATAAAAATAAAAGACAAGCACAGAGGGAGATTTGAGAGACAGAGACACAGAAGGAGGGGCCGGGTGAAGACAGAGGCAGACACTGGAGGGGCCGTGTGCAGCCGAGGACACCAAGGCCGGCCGCAGGCACCAGATGCCGGAGAGGGGCCTGGGACGGAGCCTCCAGCAGAAACCAGCCCTGCCCACACCTTGGCTCGGACTTGGGGCCCCAGAACTGTGACAGAACAAGTCTATGTGTGTGTGTTGTTTTGTTTTTGTTTGTTTGTTTGAGACGGAGTCTTGCTCTGTCGTCAGGCTGCAATGCAGTGGTGTGATCTCCATTCACTGCAACTTCCACCTTCCGGGTTCACGCCATTCCCCTGCCTCAGCCTCCTGAGTAGCTGGGATTACAGGCGCCCGCCACCACGCCCGGCTAATTTTTGTATTTTAGTAGAGACAGGGTTCACCATGTTGGCCTGGCTGGTCTGGATCTCTTGACCTTGTGATCCGCCTCAGCCTCCCGAAGTGCTGGGTCTACGGGCGTGAGGCACCGTGCCCGGCTGTCTGTGTTGTTTTAAGCCCCACAGTTTGTGGTGGTTTGTGGTGGCAGCCCCGGGACCCTCCCACAGAAGATGGGGAGGAGCCCTGGCAGCTTCACGTTCAACCTTCCCCTTTGCAAATTCAGAAACTGAGGCCCAGAGAGAAAGCATGACCCAGAACCCACAGAAGGTTAAGGAAGGAGCCGCTGTACAAGTCAGTAAACTGAAGCCCGGAGAGGGGAAGCCACCTGGCCGGCCTCACGCACGCAGCAGGCCAGGGCAGATACAAGCCGAGGTCGCTGTGTCTGTGCTCCCAGCCTGGGAGACTGTCCAAGTCTCCACCACTGCCCACATCAGCCACGGGGACCCTCCGCCGCCGCCCGCGTCAGCCACGGGGACCCTCCACCGCCGCCCGCGTCAGCCACGGGGGACCCTCCGCCGCCGCCCGCGTCAGCCACGGGGACCCTCCGCCGCCGCCCGCGTCAGCCACGGGGACCCACCTCATAGGCTTTGCCATGGTCTGTATTGATGTCATTTACTGGGTATTTTCCTTTTAAATAAACTCCACTTACAACATAACTGCGTTTACTTTTTAAAGGAATTGCAGGAAACAACTAAAATATCTATCAACAGATGAACTGATAAATCCAGTGGGGTCCATCCACACGCTGGAACGTGACCCAGGCGTGAAAAGCAGCAAGGCTCCCACACAGGCCACAGCACGGATGCACCGTGAGGACACACGCTCCGTGGGAGATGCCGGACATGAAAGGCCACACAGCATGTGATCCCATTTCTATGAAATGTCCAAGACAGGCCGATCCACAGAGGCAGGGAGGGGACGCGTGGGCGCCGGGGCTGGGGAGGGGGCGGAGGGGAGGGATGGCTGAGGGCGGGCCGTAAGTTTCCATTTTGCCTGATGGGAGCGTCCTGGAACTAGACATTGGTGAGGGTTGCACACCCCTGTGGCTGCACTAAATAACACTGAATTGCACAGTTTAAACAGTTAAGGATTAGGATACGTGAATTATATCTTCATTTTTTAAAATTTGCACGAGAGCCGGGCACGATGGCTCCCGCCTGTAATCCCAGCACTTTGGGAGGCCAAGGCAGGCGGCTCACCTGAGGTCAGGAGCTCAAGACCAGCCTGACCAACACGGTGAAACCCTATCTCTACTAAAAATACAAAATTAGCTGGGCGTGTTGGCACATGCCTGTAATCCCAGCTACTCGGGAGGCTGAGGCACGAGAATCACTTGAACCCAGAAGGCGGAAGTTGCAGTGAGCCGAGATCGCACCACTACACTCCAGCCTGGGCAACAAGAACAAAACTCCATCTCAAAAAAAATAAAAAAAATTATGTGAGAAAAAGAAGAAACTTCACACTGCAACCATAACTCCCTGCTTTTCCATTAATATAAATATATTGATAAAATGAACGGTCTCCATTCACACAAGAACCCTAAGGTTTTGCTAAAACAAGTATGTGAAGGTTTGCTGGGAGCTGGGAACCAGGATGTCTGCACAGTGTCAACGTCTGTCTCCCCCAGATCACGTTCCAGGGCAGAAAGACCGGATGCCGGGGCCAGGGCTGGGGAGGCCGCAGGCAGCGCTGGGCTGGAAACGTGCACGGCCGGGCCTGCGAGGGGCTCCCGGGGCGTGCGCTGAGACGTCCCCATGCACCTCACCCCCAATTCCACGAGTCCCCACGGATCTTCCTAATTATAAGGGAAACAGACAGAGCTCACCTTCACCAAGTGCATTCATTTCCCAGGGCTGCCGTGAGCAAAGGCCACTCATGGGGGCCACAGGAGCTGATCCTCTCCTCGTCCCGGAGCCGGGAGTCTGAGGTCAAGCTGTGGGCAGGGCCTCGCTCCCTCCCACGCCCCGGGGGAGGGTCCTTCCTGCCTCTTCCAGCTTCTGGGGGCTCCTGGCGTCCTTGGCTCGTGGCCGTGTTACTCCATCTCTGCCTCCTCTCTGCACAGCTGTCTCCTTATGTGCTTCTGTGCAAATTTCCCTCTTCTTAGAGGACACAAGCCATTGCATTCAGGCCCCACCTTACTCCAGTAACTCCAGTATGGCCTTATCTTAACTAACCATGTCTGCAAGGGCCCTTTCCCAAATAAGGACCCATTCTGAGGCTGGAGGTGGACATGAGTTTTGGGGAACACCGTTCGCCCCAGGACACTAGGTGATCAAAGTCTCCAGCACCAGTATCAGGACAAACCAGCACCCTGGGGACCTCCTGACATGATGAGCTGGGAAAACACAGCACCCCTCCGTGCTTCCTGCCAAAAACACAACCTTGACCCAAGTGCAGGCAAACACCAGGCAGACACAAACTGAGGGACGGCAGCCCAGCAGCCAGCGTGCACTCTTCAATACTACTGGCTCCACGGATCCCAGCACGGAACAACTGCGAGGCTAAAGGCGGTTAAAGAGACAGGACGGATGGGGTGCGGTGGCTCACGCCTCTAATCCCAGCACTGTGGGAGGCCAGGCGGACAGACGGCTTGAGCTCAGGAGTTCAAGACCAGCCTGGGCAACATGGTGAAATCCCGTCTCTACAAAAAAAAAAAAAAATACAAAAAGTAGCCAGGCATGGTCGTGCACACCTGTAGTCCCAGCTACTCGGGAGGCTGAGGCAGGAGAATCGCTTGAACACAGGAGGCGGAGGTTGCAGTGAGCCGAGATTGCGCCACTGCACTCCAGCCTGGGCAACAAGAGCGAAACTGTGTCTCAATAATGACAATAATAATAATTTATACAGACAGAATAAATGAGGCAAGATGTTAATAATCGGCGAATCTAGGTGAATGACACACAGGAACTCTTTGTACGAGTCTTCTTTGTAACTCTTCATCTCAATAGAATTTCAAACTTACAAAAGCTCTGTGTATTCTACTGTTCTTATTTCTTTTTTTTTTTTTTGAGACGGAGTCTCGCTCTGTCGCCCAGGCTGGAGTGCAGTGGCACAATCTCGGCTCACTGCAAGCTCCGCCTCCCGGGTTCACGCCATTCTCCTGCCTCAGCCTCCCAGGTAGCTGGGACTACAGGCGCCCGCCACCACGCCCGGCTAATTTTTTGTATTTTTTTAGTAGAGACGGGGTTTCACTGTGTTAGCCAGGATGGTCTCGATCTCCTGACGTTGTGATCTGCCCGCCTTGGCCTCCCAAAGTGCTGGGATTACAGGCGGGAGCCACCACGCACGCCCGGCCCTGTTCTTATTTCTTTGATCTAAGGTTGAAACTATTTAAAGGCAAATTTCTTTGACGCCCTGCGCCACACTGACCACTGCCGCCCTCCGCCCCTGGCCAGGAGAACGCCCCTCCCACTGGCCACAGCCCCCGTCAGTGCCCCCGGCCATGGCTTTCCACAGGGGCGAGGGGTGCGTGCTGCCCTGGGGGCGCCCTGGAAATGTGGGGCCCTGTTGGCCATCATCGCAAGGCTGGGCAGCCGGCGCTACAGGAGGGGGGACTCACAATGACGCCAAACTGTCCCCAGGGCCTCGGAGCTTCCTCCGGGCATCGTGTGGGGAAAGCTTTCCATGACTGCCACGCCTCCAACCTAACTCCACGTGACCCGTGACGCGAGAGTGGTGCGTTTTCGTGTGCTTGCTTTTTTATTGTGGTAAAACACACATAACATAAAACTTAGAGTTTTAACTGTCTTTAAGTGCACAGTTCAGTGGCACTCAGCGCATTCCCGTGGCTGTGCAGCCACCACCACCGTCTGTCCAGAACATCCTCATCTTCCCAAACTCAAATTGATCCCACGAAACACTTACTCCCCGTCCCCTCCCCAGCCCCATCCTACTTTTTGTCTCTCTGAATCTGATGGCTCTGGGGACCTCTGATGGGTGGAATCACACAATGCTTGTCCTTCCATGTCTGGAGTCTCTCACCAAGTGAGACATGCTCAAGGTCCGTCCGTGCCGTGGCCTAAGTCAGAGCCTCGTTCCTTTTCTTGGCCGCATCATATTTCAGCGTGTGGATGGCCACGCCATGGTGATCCACTCATGCCTGGGTCACAGCCTCATTTTTCCTTGGCCACGTCATATTTCAGTGTGTGGATGCCCACGCCGTGGCTGTGTTGTATTTCAGCGTGTGAATGGCCATACTGTTGCCACATCATATTTCAGCATGTGGATGGCCACGCCGTGGCCTGGTGGTATTTCAGCATGTGGATGGCCACGCCGTGGCCTGGTGGTATTTCAGCATGTGGATGGCCACACCGTGGCCGCATCATATTTCAGTGTCTGGATGGCCACGCCGTGGCCTGGTGGTATTTCAGCGTGTGGATGGCCACGCTGTGGCCACGTCGTATTTCAGTGTGTGGATGGCCACGCTGTGGCCACACCATATTTCAGTGTGGATGGCCATGCCGTGGCCAGACCGTATTTCAGTGTGTGGTTGGCCACACCGTGGCCACACCATATTTCAGCGTCTGGATGGCCACGCCGTGACCTGGTCATATTTCAGCGTGTGGATGGCCATGCTGTGTTGATCCACTCATCCATCAACAGACACCTGGGCTGTTTCCACCTCTGGACTGCCGGGAGTTATGCTGCTGTGGCCGTGAGTGTACAAACATCCTTTCAAGTCCCTGCTCTCCGTTTCTGGAAGGTGTATATCCAAGAGGTGAAACTGCTAGATCATATGGTAATTCTCTTTAACTTTTTGGCATTTTTTGTTTGTTTATTTTGAGACAGTCTTACTCTGTCGCCCAGGCTGGAGTGCAGTGGCGTGATCTCGGCTCACTGCAACCTCCACCTCTTGGGTTCAAGCGATTCTCCTGCCTCAGCCTCCCAAGTAGCTGGGATTACAGTTGTCTGCCATCACACCCAGCCAATTTTTGTATTTTTAGTAGAGATGGGGTTTCACCATGTTGGCCAGGCTGGTCTCGAACCCCTGACCTCAGGTGATCTCCCCGCCTCAGCCTCCCAAAGTGCTGGGATGACAGGCGTGAGCCACCGCGCCTGGCAGCATCGTTTTAATACACGTTGGACTAAAATAGTTGTTCACTATTTTAGAAGCCACATCATCCGCATGACTCCAGCCGTGGTGTTGGAGCTGCAGAATCGCAGCCTGCATCTGCCCCGTCTGTGGCTGTCACAGGAATGGTGGCCTTTGTGGTGGCCTCTGTGCTTCCCGGAGAGCGGACCCTACATATTTACAGGCTGAAACATATTTCAAGTTACTAGGAATCGCCGCCATTGCGTTTCTCTGTTTCACTGAGGTTGGGGCATCGTACTGACTTGGGGAATTCCTGCGTAGGTGGGTGTTACAGGTACACTTGGGTTTCATTTCAGGAGTGAAGGGTCACAAAATGCTTGCTATAAATAGTGGTAGTTGATCGGCAGGACGGCCACATGCAGCTTCAGCTGGTGGATCTCAAACCTGAGTGTGAATCAGAATCACCTGGAGGACTCACAAAACGCAGCTCTCCAAGCCCCCCCCCACCCCAGTCTCTGACCCAGCAGGTCTGGGGTGGGGCTCGAGAATCAGCATCTGCAGCAGGTTCCCAGATGCCGCTGGTCTTTAAGCCAGTTTGGTGGCCCCGTTCCCCTCCACGAGTGAAGGGTTTGCCATTTCCAGCCAATCGGGGGAGGGAGAATGGCCAGAGTCTCTCACAAAGAGCTCCAGGAAGGGATGACCTCTGCTTCCAGTGGACGTGGCCAGGTCCCAGCGACGTCGGGTGCCATGGCCACCATTTTTGTGACCCTGAAGGTCGCCAAGCCAGCGTGCCGAGGATGGCGGCACAGAAAGACGGGAGACGCTGTGGTCACACCGTCCTGAAAAAGCCTGGTGCCGTCTGGCCTTGGAAGCTGAGCAGGGTTGGGCCTGGTTGGTACTTGGATGGCAGGAGGACAGAAAGAACCCAGATATGGGTTCTTTTGTTTCTCAGAAACTCTCTGTCTCTCAGAAACTCAGATATGGGTTCTCTTGTTTCTGAGGCAGGGTCTTGCTCTGTCACCCAGGCTGGAGGGCAATGGCACGATCTTGGCTCCCTGCGGCCTCGAATTCTCAGGCTCACGTGATCCTCCTGCCTCAGCCTCCCATGTAGCCAGGACCACAGGTGTGCACCACCCTGCCTGGCTGATGTTTTTTCTTTTTTGGTAGAGACAGGGTTCCACCAAGCTGCCCAGGCTGGTCTCAAACTCCTGGGCTCAAGTGATCCTGCCGCCTTGGTCTTCCAAAATGCTGGATTACAGGCGTGAGCCACCACGCCTGGCCAGAACCCAGATCTTTAGGGATGCTGTCAAGCCATGGGATTCATCCACCGTGTCAACTGGCCACACCTGACCCCTCGCCTTCAAGGAAAAGCTGCATTTGGAGCTGAACCATCTCAACTTCGTCACCCTCTCACAACTCCCTGCACGTCCCAGTGTGAGGGACCCGTGATACAGGAAGGATGAAGTGTCTTTTTGCCGACCGTGTCCTGGTTGGCGTCCATCCCCTGCTGGGCCTGGGCTCCACGCTCCTGGGGCAGAGCCGGACACGCCCAGGAAACTCTCCCTGAAGCATTCACGAGGTGAGGTGCACGAGGGCACCGCAGAGGGCAGGACGGCCTGACTCGCGGGACTTCTGTGTAGGGACGAGCCCAGCACCAAAATGGTACGTGTGGGAGGAACACGGGGTCAGTGTCCACAGGCCTTGGCACGAACTCTGGCCTCTCCACAAGACAAGCTGTGTCTTTCTCAACAGAGACATATTGCTCAGATCTACGCCTTCAGGTGAGGCCCAAAGATCAGGCATAAAGATTCATCCAGACCGAGCTGTCCAGCACGGCAGCTGCTTGCTGCCTGTGGCCACTTAAGTTTAAAGTCAAGTAAAATTAAGTTGGCACCACAGTAGCACAGGCCACACCTCAAGGCCCAGCCACCCATGTGACTCGTGGCAGCCACCCTGGATGGTGCAGACACAGACGGTTCTGCTGGGCAGTGCTGGGCTGGGCTCATGAGACCCACAGCAAAGTCGGCGGGGGATTCCCAGGAAAAATGTCCGCATTCACAAAAGGAGCCCCACAGAGAGAGGGCACCCTGTTCTGCCGAACCAGAGCCACTGCCTTTCGGCCAGGGGAGGAACTGACCCAAGACCAGCAGAGGCCCCGGGAAGGACGGTCGGTCTCCCGTGGCTGCCCTAACAGATCCCCACAAACGGGGCTTAAGACCACAGAAATGGGCCGGACGCGATGGCGCACACCTGTAATCCCAGCACTTTGGGAGGCCGAGGCGGGTGGATCACCTGAGGTCAGGAGCTCAAGACCAGCCTGGCCAACAGGTTGAAACCTTGTCTCTACTAAAAATACAAAAATTAGCTGGGCGTGGTGGCGGGCGCCTGTAATCCCAGCTACTCGGGAGGCTGAGACAGGAGAATCGCTTGAACCCGGGAGGCGGAGGTTGCAGTGAGCCGAGAAGGCGCCACTGCACTCCAGCCTCAGCAACAAGAGGGAAACTCCATCTCAAAAAAAAAAAAAGACGATAGAAATGCTTCCTCACACAGGCCTGAGGGCCGGAAGCCCGTCCCCTCCGGAGGCAGCAGGGAGGGCCCGTCCCGCCTCTCCCAGCGCTGGTGGTGGCCGGGGCTCCCCAGCATCCTTGGAGCGTGGCCGCGTCGCTCGTCTCTGCCCCCCTCATCCTGTCCCATGTCCTTCTCTCCGTGCCCTCACGCAGCTTCTCGTAAGGACGGCAGTCACCGGCTCAGGGTGATGTGAATCCAACGTGACCTCGTTTAATGACACCTGCAGAGAGCCTGTTCCACAGAAAGCCTCATTTTGGGGTTCCAGGTTGGCATGAATTTCGGGGGAATAACAACGACCTGGACCCGTGACAAGGTCACTGAAGCTGCTGAATTAACCAACCCCAGAGCCGCCGACGCCGGGTGCTTCTCACAAGGGACAATCAAGGTCCCTTCGGCGCCCAGCGGCTCCGAGTCAGGTCTGTGGTGACTGCCCCAAAGGCATCACAAGTGCTGTGACCCAGGGGAGGGCTCTCGGGCAGCCCTTTGACCTGCTGTGCCTCAGCTGCCTCATCTATAAAATGGGTGGAAGACGCAGGGTTGTGGGGAGAATGGAACCCGGGGCTCCACGGGACTCAGCACCGCGCAGGACTCAGCGGTGTGAGCCTCGGTGCCTGAGGTGCTGCATTTGCAACGATGCTGCCCACGGCGCTTGGATGCGGGGCCCACGCCGCTGCTTGTCCAGCGTCCGACTTCTCTCCCGCACACCGGGATCGCCGCAGGGTTCTGTGGGGGTTCTGCGATGCCGGCTGAGTTGCCCGGCCCATCCACTCCCTCTTGCTGCTGTCACCAATTACCACAAATCGAGTGGCTCAAAACAATGCGAGCTAATCCGCTTCCATCTAGAGGTCAGAAGTCTAAAATCAAGGTGTGGGCAGAGTTGGTTCCTAATCTGCTCCACCTTTCCCAGCGTCCTGAGGGGCCCACATCCCTTGGCTGGGGGCCCCTTCCTCCCAGTTAGCAGCCACAGGGCAGCCTCTTCCGGTCTCTCTCTGACCCTCACCCCCTGCTGCGAGGACACCGGGCCCCCAAATCATCCCATCTCAGGGTTCCCCACTCGGTCCCACCTGCAGGTCCCCTGTCGCCGTGTGACGGGCACCTTCACAGAATCCGAGGGCTGGATGTGGACACTGGGGGACCGTTGCTGTGCCCCACACAGGTGCGTGCGTGATGAGTGCCCTCAGAATGTTCTCTCCGGCTCCCACAGGAGGACCCTCATCCCCGGGTTCTGGTCCTGCTTTTCGCTGCGTAACCTCAGACGCAGCTCTGCCGCTCTGTGCCTCAGTTTCCCTCAGTGCACAGGGTTCCTCCAGTGTGGAAGAGCCCCGCGGGCCTGAGCCGCAGGCCGCAGCCCCCGGGTGATGGGGCTTGGCTATTCCCCTCCTTAACTCAAGCTTCCCTGTGACCAGGAGGGACCGGCTGTCCCTGTGCCTGCTGTGATGTAGGTGCTGGGGGACGGGGCTCCCGGGGGACAGTGCTGGGGGCTGAGGCCGGTCAGGCTCCCTAGCGCCGGGGCCCCTCGTCCATCAGCAACTCCAGCAACTCCATCCGGGCTCCAACACAGGCTCATTGTCCACTTATCCACTCGCCTAGGTCCCCCGGCCTGGGCCACCACCGGCCCTCGCAGGCTCCTCCTGGGTCTCTGCTGCCCTTCCAGACCCTCCTCCTCCCTCAGCACCACTTCCACACCGCCCCTGGAAGGGGCTTTCAGAACTGCACACTCTGCGCCACCCCCCTAAATAAAACCACCCCCACTCCTCACCACAGCCCACAGAGAGAGTCCTCCTCCCTCTCCATCAGCTCCAGCCTCGTGGCTCTCCTTGCCGTGACGCACATGCACCAGGTCCGCTCCCAGCGTGGGGCCTTTGCACCTGCTGCGCCCCCCTAGAATTCTGTCCGCAATCCCACTGCGTGGGGCCTTTGCACCTGCACCTGCTGTGCCCCGCCTAGAACTCTGTCCGCAATCCCACCGCGAGGCGCCTTTGCACCTGCTGTGCCCCCGCCTAGAACCCTGTCTGCAACCCCCACTGCGTCGGGCCTTTGCACCTGCACCTGCTGTGCCCCGCCTAGAACTCTGTCCGCAATCCCACCGCGAGGCGCCTTTGCACCTGCTGTGCCCCCGCCTAGAACCCTGTCTGCAACCCCCACTGCGTCGGGCCTTTGCACCCGCACCTGCTGTGCCCCGCCTAGAACTCTGTCTGCAATCCCACCGCGTGGGGCCTTTGCACCTGCACCTGCTGTGCCCCGCCTAGAACTCTGTCTGCAATCCCACCGCGTGGGGCCTTTGCACCTGCACCTGCTGTGCCCCGCCTAGAACTGTCTGCAACCCCCACGGCCGGGGTTTCCATGGCTCAGGTCTCAGCTTCAAGGTCGCCTCCTGGGAGGGGCAGCCGCCCAGCCTCCAGCTCTAACATCACACGATTTTAGCTCTGCAGAGCCGCTACCAGAACCTATTTCCTCATCTGTTTGTCCTCTTCTGATTTACTGACTGTCTCTCCCACTGGAATCTAAGCTCCCTGAGAGCAGGAACAAGGTCTCTCATTGTCTACTCCTCATCTGTGCCGGGCAGGGGAAGCGTATGCTAAATATTTCCTGCACTGACGGAAAGCAGCAGTTACCCCCCAACATCCGGAGCCCCAACAACCCTGGCGTCTGAATTCTGAACATTCTAAAACCCACATCCACGGCCAATGGCCAGACCCGACTGGTCCCGATGCACGTGGTGCGAAGGAAGCCCACGCGTCCTCCGTGGAACACGCTGGCTGTCGGCGTTAAACCTGCAGGACAAACTGCCGGGAGACGGCGAGGGCGGCCCGATGCCACCGGGGAAAACAGACCCAACCAGGCCTGGCACCTGCACAGACCCGGGGGAGGCGGAAGCGGGTTCCGGGGAGGCGGAAGTGGGTTCGGGGAGGCGGAAGCGGGTCCCGGGGAGGGGGAAGCGGGTCCCGGGGAGGCGGAAGCGGGTCCCGGGGAGGCGGAAGCGGGGTTCGGGGAGGCGGAAGCGGGTCCCGGGGAGGCGGAAGTGGGTTCGGGGAGGCGGAAGCGGGTCCTGGGGAGGCAGAAGCCGGTTGTACTCCGCAGGCCGAGCGTGCCCGAGGCTGACAATCCCAGGCCCCCGGACCACACGTGGGGGAGTGAGGTTTCGCAGCCAGCTTCTGGGGGCTCCCACAGGCTTTGGCGGGCCCTAGCTTGAGGCCCCCACCGCTGCCTGTCTCCTAACGGCCCGCTCCTCTGTGCATCTGAGTCTAAATTTCCTTCTCCTTACAAAGACCCACCCTGATCCAGCCAGGCGTCATCTTAACTAGATTACATGTGCAAGGACCCCGTTTCCAAACAAGGTCAGACTCCTGCAGCACAGGAATTGTAGGGGGACCCTTCTCAACTCGGTGTAGGGGGAAGGACCCCACTGAACCCAATGTAGGGGAGACCCTGAAAAGCAAAGACATAACCCAATGCGAACACAGGCTAATGTTCTTGGCCGCAGAGGCCCGGGGGAGCTGGGAGCACCCACCGGCAGTGGCGTGCGGGAATGGCTGATCATTTTCCCAGACGCCGTAATGACTGCAGCTGTAGGACTGCCGCTCTCTCAGAAGACGGGGGACTTGCACGGCGCTGTCACTCCTGCAGGTGACTTCACACGGTTTATCATAAACCACAGAGAGCGGCAGACCGGTCAGCAGAGGGGAAGGTTACCGTCCTAGGTGGAGGCGTGCTGTGTCCAGGCACCCGACTTCCCCGTGTGTTTGAAAAGGTTCATTTATCATAAGACCCAGGATACATAAACAAAGGCCGCTTCTTTGGCCGCCCTGGAAGTCCCTGCAGCCTCCCATCTGGAATCCTGGGGTCTGTCCAGCCCCTTTCCAAACACCCCTTCCCGCACCCCCACCGCAGGCCAGCGTCTCGGGCCCCGTCTGTCATTCGTGAACAGCTGTCCAGGGGGCTCCGGTGGCAGAGACACCCCGGCCGCTCGCCGCTCTCGGCCTCGCCCGCCCAGTCCGAGTGGGGGCGGTGCACCTGCGCATGCGCGCCCCTCCCCCGCCGCCCTCTCCCCGCCCCTCCCCACGTGACGCCGTGGGAACCCGGACCCCAGCAACTCCCGGTGGGGGCAGCCGCCAGGCGCCGGCCGGAGATGGGGGTCCGGGGTGGCGGGAGAGCAGGAAGGATGGGGAGGGGACACCTGGCTCACGGGGTCCGGGGGTCCCAGAGGAGAGGGTGGGGGAGGGAAGGCCGCCGCGAACGGGCTCCCGGGGTGGGGGTGGGGGGACTCACCCGCACGACGTAGGAGACCCCGGGCCCCAGGACCCTGGCGTCGGGGTGTAGCCAGCCGTGCGCGGGTTTGGGGATGAAGCTGCCCTTCCGGATCCACTCGGCTGCGGCGACGGCGTCCCCGGACCCGGCCGCCCCCCTCGCGCCCCGCGGCCCCCGCGGCCCCGCGCCCCGACAGCGGCTGAGCGCCGGCAGGGGACAGGGCGCGGCGCAGCGGGGCTCGCAGGCGCCCAGGACGGCGGCCGCCAGCGCCGGGACGCCCCCAGGGCCCGCCGGCTCGGGCTGGGGGTCCGCGCCCCCCGAGGCCCCAGCCGCCCGCGCCGCCGCCGGGCCGCGGCCCAGGAAGCCGCCCGGGGCCGCGAACTTCCACTGCGGCATTCGGGGCAGCAACGCGCAGAAGGTGGTGGGCGCCTCGGGCTCGGGGGGCGCCGGGGGCGCGCGCCCGCCCGGCCCCTGCGTCATGGCCGCGGCCGCCCGCCGGCGCCCGCCCGGGCGCTGCGCCTGGCGCGGAGGAGGCCCTCCCGCTCCGCCCGCTCCCTCCCGCCCCCGGCCCGGTGATGTCATCCGCCCGGCCCAGCGCGCAGCCGCGGGGGGCTGCGCCCCTGGGACCCCGGCCCTCCTCGTCCCGGCGCCTGGCCGCGAGGCTGGGGAAACTGAGGCCCTCCGAGGGCACCGGGCGCTGGCCTGGAACCCGCAGCCAAGGCGGGACGGGGCTTTGAACCCAGACCCCCGTCAGCGACCCTCCCCGCTGCGCCCCCCACCCCCGCCCGCGGCCCAAGTTCCCAGAAGGACCGAGCTGGAGAAGCTTAGAAATCACATCCCTTCTTTCCCCTATTTCCTAGTGGGGAAACTGAGGCCCGGGGAGGCGCGGCCAGGGAAAAGAGAACCCCAGACCCTAAGGTCAGCCCCTCCCTCTCCGTTGTTCCAGCTAGAAGATACCTTAGGGTCACCCCTATTTCTTAGTGGGGAAACTGAGGCGCGGGGAGGGGAAGGGGCGCGGCCGAGGGCTCACAGACGAGGTTCAGACCCAGGAGTGCCGGCTCTCGGAGGGGGGTGCTAGGAGCGGAGCCGGGCCCCTGCTCTGCGGCCTGTCTCGGCCTCAGTTTCTCCGGCTGTAACCCAGGGGAGTGGGCTGGAGGGTCGCGGCCCTTCCTCCCTCACTTCTGGGGAGCCCGGTCCTGCACCAGCTCATCTGAGCTCTGGGCCTCAGCCTCCCAGGCCGGCCGCTCCGTCCCCACCCTCAGCCTCTCCGAGACCGGCCGCACCTTCCCTGGCCTCAACGGTCGGTTCCTTCTGCACCAGAAAACGGGGTGTCCCTGTCACCCAACATCCTGGCCCGACTTGGCCGGAGCTCCCCTGCACCTGCCCCGCCCCAAGCAGGGCTGATTGCCGGGAACAAAGGGAGGGGCCGGGACGCGCTGGCAGGTGGGGAGGGAGGGAGGGGCGAGGCTGCCCGGAGCCTGATCGATAATTCAGAGGATGAGATCACAGCCGGCGCCGCCCGCGGGGCCGGGGAGGTGGGGGCGAGGAGGGAGGCGCGCGGCCGCGATTGGCCGTCTCTGCCGCGGCGCGTGTCGGACTCAGATCGCCCCTGCGCGTCCGCCGGAGGAGCGGATCGTGGGCGCGACTGGTCGGGGTGGAGCCGCGGCTGGACCTGCGGGCGATGTGTGTGTTGTGCGCAGGGTGGACGCTGTGTCTGGGTGCGTGTCCAGGCATATGCAGGGGATTCAGGCTGCTAGGTCGTGGGGTGTGTTCACCTAATGGGTAAAGGGTGGGACAGCTTTGGCGGCCCCAGAGGCTGAGGGCTGTGGGCTGAGGAGAGAGCAGCCCCACCACCCCCACTCTGCGCCCTGCATGCCTCCCAGGCTGCATCCCT
Source organism: Nomascus leucogenys (assembly GCF_006542625.1). Classification (NCBI taxonomy): domain Eukaryota; kingdom Metazoa; phylum Chordata; class Mammalia; order Primates; family Hylobatidae; genus Nomascus; species Nomascus leucogenys. The sequence goes on along the minus strand of NC_044398.1, from coordinate 458,148 downwards.
TGGGGAGGTCCCGGGGCAGCGTCGGACCCTCCCAAGCTCCAGGATTAGGGTCTTTCTGGATGGGAGGTTTGTAAGGTGGTCCAGGTGCCATCTCTCCCTGGCACACAGAGGGCTCAGTCGCACGGCACCCCCAGTGTGTTTCCTTCCTGTCCCTTGGAGACGGTGGCAGGAACTGAGTCCAACGTCCAGGGTTCAAATCCTGACGTCAGACTGAGGTGGGGGCTCACAGCATGCCCCAGGACAAGTGTCCAGTCTTTCCAAAGCACCATTTCCTCTCAGTAAATGCCACCTGGTCCTGAGTTGCTGTGAAGCTTAGATGCTCTTTATTAACATCCAAAACATAGCAAGCAGCTACTGATGGCAGATATTAGAATACCTCAAGCTCCTATACATCCTTCAAAACCCAGCTTCAGTATTGCCTCTACCAGGAAGCCTACCTGGCTGCCCGCTCAAAAGCTTGGCTCCACCTCCAGCCTCCCCTCGCCCTGGGTCTCTCTTCTGGTCTTTCTGACCCCCAGGGCGCTGGAGGGCTACGGGTCTGGATCTGGAGGGCAGCGTTCAGGTCTCCTTTCTGTGACATCAATAGACACGTTAAATGAGCAAGCACGTGTGATGCTGACAGCTCTCCAGCCCAGGAAAGGTTTATTGGCTAAGCAACTGTAGAAGGCAGAGTGGGAAAGGCACAGGTCTGGCGGCTGCCTCCAGCCTGAGTTTGGGCTGGGACCGGGGCTAACCCACGCTGTGATGGGGATCCAGGCCCTAGTGGGCTGGACGCCGAGTTCTAGGACACAGGAAGCTCCGTCTCCAGCCAGCTACTGGGGAGGGCCGGAAGGTGTCCCTTTCCCCGCCTGGCCTGGCCTGGCCTGGCCTGGTGTGACCTGGAAGAAACTGGAAGAAACTGGGGCACTGGAAGGGGACTCACCCTGCACCCTGCAGAGGGCCATGGGTCACAGCCCCCAGGGACTGGAAGGGTCAGATGTCCTAGAAGGACCTGGACAGTTCAAGAAAGGGGAGGGAAGCCTCCTTTCCCAGCCCTTCTCGGCTTCTAGCCCCTCCAGCCAAGCCAGGCCCCAGGAGAGGCCCGCCCGCCCCGTTCGCTGTGTGGGAAACAGGCCTGGCCTAGCAGCAGCGGCCGGGCAGCCTGTGCCCCGCAGGCCGGGAGGGTGTGGTGGCGGCCATGGTGCTGGCCCGTTTGGAGTGGCGGATACCCATAGAGAATGCTGGAGCCCTGACTTTGTTCACGGTGACCTGCTCTGGGCAGTGGGCGCCGGGGCCGGGGGTCTCCTCCAGGGGGCGCGGGGCCCGGGGCCGCCCCAGCATGGTGAAGGCAGGCAGGCGCCGGCGGTAGGTGTTGGTGTCTGGGCTGTCGTACTGGCCCGGGCCTGGTATCTCCGCAGGATCCTGCGGGGGGCGGGCGGGCGGTGTGCGACCCACCACCGTGTAGCTGGGGCTGCTGGGTTTGGTGAAGATCTGGGAGCCCCACAGAGGGGGCATGGTGTAGGCATTAGGGGCAGGGGCTGAGGTGTCCAGGGGTTTCGGGGGGAGGCGGCAGCCCAGGGTGAACGCCGGCGGTGTCCGATGGCGCACAGGGGGCACCTTCTCTGGGCTGTAGGCCCCAGGGCCTGGCGTCACCTCCGGACCTGAGAGAGTGGGGAAGGAAGGGTGGCACTGATGTCTTCACCTGCCCGGAGACCCGGCATGGTCCCCACTGCCCACATGCATCCTGGAGCTCACAACGCTTCTCAAGCAGCCTGGGTGCCTTTCTCTCCCTTCCCCATCCTCCACACACATGGTGTGTGTTCAAGCCTCCAGGACTTTGCCCAAGCTGGACCCAGGGCCAAGCATGCCTTCATTTTCCACCCCTCCTCCCTGCTGCCTTCCCCATACCATCCAGGGTAGAGCCCTCACAGCCCTTCCCAAGCCCCGCAGCCTGGGTTTTCCCTTCTCTCCAGACGTGAGCACACTGAGGTGGGATGGTCTGCACCCGCATCTAACTGCCCCACCAGACTGGGATCTCATAAAAAGGAAGGCATGTCAAATCTACTCCAACTCTCCAGCAGTTGACTGAGTTGATGGGTGAACAGGATAGGTAGGAGGTGAGTGGTTGAGCGAGGAGTGAATGGTTCATGAAGGGATTTGTAAATGGATGGATGGATGGATGGGTGGGTGGATGGATGGATGGGTGGGTGGGTGGATGGATGGATGGGTGGGTGGGTGGATGGATGGATGGGTGGGTGGGTGGATGGATGGATGGATGGATGGATGGATCGGTGGGTGGGTGGGTGGGTGGGTGGATGGATGGGTGGGTGGGTGGATGGATGGATGGATGGATGGATAGATGGGTGGATGGATGGATGGAAGGATGGATGGGTGGGTGGGTGGATGGATGGGTGGGTGGATGGATGGGTGGATGGATGGATGGATGGATGGATGGATGGATGGATGGGTGGATGGATGGATAGATAGATGGATGGATGGGTGGATAGATGGATGAGTGAGTGGGTGGATGGGTGGCTGGATGCTAGGTGGGTGGATGGATGAGTGGACTGATGGATGGATAGATGGTTGGGTGGATGGTGGAAGGATGGGTGGATAGATGGATGGGTGAGTGGATAGATGAATGGATGGACGGTGGATGGGTGGGTGGATAGATGGGTGGGTGGGTGGATGGATGGATAGATGGTGGCTGAGTAGGCAGGTGGATGGGAGAATGGAGTCAGGCAGGTGTGTCAGCTGTGCGGTCAAACTGTTGGGTGCCTGTGAAGGACACTGCTGATTTGCCACAGTCCCCATTCACCTCTCACCTCCTGACACCTAGGACAGCTGCCTCTGTGGTCATGTGTGCCCAGGGCCTCTGTGACCCTGACCCACTTCACTCATTCAGTTCTCCCAGCCCCGGTGGGCACTGGAGTGGCGGCCTCTCCTCCGTGTCCCTTGGATTTGATCACTCCAAAGACTGCATTCTAAGAACTCCAAGGATAAGAGGGGGAGGGAGGACAGGGCAGGGGAGTCGCTGAGACCCTGGAAAGCAGGTCCTCGTGCAGCTGCATGGCCCCAGTACTCACCCCGGGGCTTGGCCCGGCCCTGCATGGAGTAGGCAGGGGTGCAGCTGCGGCCAAAGCGTGTGACTTTTGGGTCCAAGAAGTAGATGGGGCCTGGGCTGGTGTCCTGACGTGGTGCTGGGGAGAGGAGCCCAGAGGGCTGAGAGTGATTCTGAAGATGGGGCCGGCCCCACCGCCCGGCTGCAGTGTCCCTGTTGGCCCCAAGACACTCCCACCCGGTCAGAGGCCACCCCAGCCCCATCTCGGAGTGGTCACCCCAGGGGCCCTGAGTTGTGGCTGCCTGAACTGGGTGCCTCAGGTCTCTGTTCTGACTCTGTCTCCTCACAATCAAAGTGATTCTGCTGTGCTGCTGTTTGTAGCCACCTCTGTCCCTCTAACCTGTGCGCAGGTGTGGGCTGGAGAACCAGCTCGTGGGTTTGTTGGAACTGGACATGATTAGGCTGGGTGTGGGGGTGCACACCTGTAATCCCAGCACTTTCAGAGGCCGAGGCAGGAGGCTCACTTGAGCTCAGGACTTTGAGACCAGCATGGGCAACACAGCGAGATCCCATCTCTACTAAAAATTTAAAACTTAGCCAGACATGTTGACATGCACCTGAGGTCCCAGCTCCTCAGAAGGCTGAAGGGGGAGGATCACTTGAGCCTGGGAAGTTGAGGCTGCAGTGAGCTGTGATCGCGCCACTGCACTCCAGCCTGGGCAACGGAGCAAGACGGAGACTCAAAAGAAAAAAAAAAAAAAACTGTACGTAAAGAAAGAGTAACAAGAGCAACTGGGCTCTGAACCACGGCTTCGGCTTGTTGGCAGGTCGCGTGCTTAAGAGAGGGGCCCGGCGTTGGACCACGTTCAAATCCAGCAGGGCCTCTTGTGAGCTGGTGACCTTGGCCAAGTTATTTATCCTAAGCCTGTTTTTCTCATCAGTATGTTGAGAAAATCAAAAAGTGAGAGGATCCACAGAAGGGAGTGATCCTGGGGCCTTGCACTTCACGATTGGGACCGTTTGCTGCTTTCACCATTGTTGCCCCGCCAAAGCACATCCAGTGACAGATGCGCAGGCACCTGCGTGTAGCAGCATGACCGGTGTTCACGGCCCCACAGACCGTCTGTGCACACACTCAGTACACGTGGCAGCGAGCCACGGGCGAGGGACGAAACGTCATCCAAACCTTTGCCCTCCCCTGAGGAGTCCGTGGCACGCAGTGTGGCCCAGATACGGCTCCAGACCTCCCCGAAACATCATCCAAACCTTTGCCCTCCCCTGAGGAGTCCGTGGCACGCAGTGTGGCCCAGACACGGCTCCAGACCTCCCTGCCACAGGCACAAGTACTTGCACATACGCTGTGGTCCCCAATGCAGGCTCACTGGCCACACTCCAAGGGTGATCACTGACCCTTAGCCACGGCCTCATCCTTCGTTAGACTGGCAGGAGGGAGGGGGTCTATTTTTAGCCCCTTCCCCAGGCCCAGGGCAAATAACAGTCCCCCAGGACTGGAAGAGGCTGGGGAGATTTTTTTTTTTTTAAGGGAGTGTCTCACTCTATCGCCCAGGCTGGAGAGTGTGGTGGCTCATGGCTCACTGAAGCCACGACCTCCTGGGCTCAAGTGATCCTCCCACCTCAGCCTCCTGAACGCTAGGACCACAGGCATGCACCACCAGGCCCTGCTAATTTTTTATTAGAAACCCTTGATCATAGCTGGGCATGGTGGCTCATGCCTGGCATCCCAGCACTTTGGGAGGCTGAGGCAGGCAGATCACCTGGGGTCACGAGTTCAAGACCAGCCTGGCCAATATGGTGAAACCCTGTCTCTACTAAAAATACAAAAAATTAGCTGGGCGTGGTGGCAGGCGCCTATAGTCCCAGCTACTCGGGAGGCTGAGGCAGGAGAATTGCTTGAACCTGGGAGGTGGAGCTTGCAGTGAGCCGAGATGGCACCACTGCACTCCAGCCTGGGCAATAGAGTGAGACTCAGTCTCAAAAAAAAGAAAAGAGGCCGGGCGCGGTGGCTCACGCCTGTAATCCCAGCACTTTGGGAGGCCAAGGTGGGTGGATCACAAGATCAGGAGATTGACACCATTCTGGCTAACACGGTGAAACCCCGTCTCTACTAAAAATACAAAAAATTAGTTGTGTGTGGTGGCGGGCGCCTGTAGTCCCAGCTGCTCGGGAGGCTGAGGCAGGAGAATCACTTGAACCCCGGGAGGCAGAGGTTGCCGTGAGCCAAGATCACGCCACTGCACTCCAGCCTGAGCGACAGTGTGAGACTCAGTCTCAAAAAAAAAAATGAAATCCCTGGTCATAATCCCATCGCCCCTCTGCAGATGCCTGGGCCTCACTCACGTGACCACAGACTTGCCTCAAAGTGCTCACTGTGCAGGGCTTGGCCATCAGGACTCCCCATGCTGAAGCACTGACCTTGGCCTCTACCATGCACCTAGAACCTTCCAGCCTTTGTTTCTGCCCTCCCCAACCCCTGGCTCAGTGCCCCGTGAGAAATGAACACACCCCAGCTCATCCTGACATCACTCATCTCAAGGCCTCAGCCTACAAAGCAGGCTCTGCCTGGAGTTCAGTTCTTCTGGGGGCTCCACCGAACTCCTACTCATCCTACAAAACCCAGATCCCATGCTCCACTTCCAAGACGCCTATGCTGGGCCTTCAGCAAAGTGTGCACAGTCCCCACTGCACCAGACTCCCCACTGCACCAGACTCCCCACGCTGTCCGATCCCCACTGCACCAGACTCCCCACGCTGTCTCTGACCCAGGAGGTGTCCTGAGACTGGGATTTGAACCTGGGAACTCAGATCTGTCTGGGTCGTAGGCTAAGTTCTTTTTTTTTTTGAGACGGAGTCTCGCTGTCGCCCAGGCTGGAGTGCAGTCTCGCAGTCTCGGCTCACTGCAAGCTCCGCCTCCCGGGTTCAAGCGATTCTCCTGCCTCAGCCTCCCGAGTAGCTGGGACTACAGGCGCCCGCCACTGCGGCCGGCTAATTTTTTTTTTTTTTTGTATTTTTAGTAGACACGGGGTTTTCACTGTGTTAGCCAGGATGGTCTCGATCTCCTGACCTCATGGTCCACCCGCCTCAGCCTCCCAAAGTGCTGGGATTACAGGCGTGAGTCACCACGCCCGGCCCATAGGCTAAGATCTTAAGCCAGTCCTGGGGACAGGGGGTGCTGAGGCCTTCACTGGCCTTCTGGGACCCCTTGCAGCTTCCTGAGTCCCAGTGTGTTCTGGGATTTTTGCTCATTCTGAAGGCTGAGAACAGGCTGCTGTCCTGCCCCTCCTCCAGACGCCCCTCCCAGCAGGGCCTCTGTCCAAATCCCCACACAAGACCCTTCCGACGGCGCTCCCAGCCCAGCTGGGGCGTTGGAGCAGCGGTAGAAAATGGAGGGATGGAATCTGGGAGCATTGATGGAGTTACGGAATTTGGGAGCCCGGAGACCTGCTGGCCCCTCAGCGCCGCTAATGAACACCAACAGCTCCCTGTGCGCCGGGCAGGGTCCATGCCTGAGCTGCTTCTCTCGGTCGGAGCCCATCGCAGCCACTACGCCCATTCTAGACAGGAGCAAGGCCACCAGCACGTGGCACAGCGAGCCGGGGCACCCCATGCCCTCCCTCCCGCCGTGCTGCCTGCCCAAGGACAGGAATGTCCACAGAGATACACGACAGCCCTGTGAGATGGGCCAGGCCTGGGGAGCCCCCACCTTCATGGTGGAGAAACTGGGGCTCAGGGCTCAGCCTCACACCGGACAGCACACGTTTACTTTTTTTTTTCTTAAATTTGTTTTGAGACGAGGTCTCGCCCTGTCGCCCAGGCTGGAGTGCAGTGGCGCGATCATAGCTCACTGCAGCCTCGACCTCCTGGATTCAAGTGATCCTCCTGCCTGGGCCTCCTCAGCAGCTGGGACCACAGGCACACACGACCACACCCAGCTTTGCGGCTACTTTTAAAAGCATTTAATCCTCATTTAATGAATCTCAAAAAGGCATCTAATATGCATCTAATCCTTACAACAGGCCTGTATGGAGTCTGTTATTTTTAATATTATGTTAATTTTTTTGTGACTATTGTTAACTTTTTTTTTTTCTTTTTAGAGACAGAGTCTCACTCTGTCGCCCAGGCTGGAGTGCAGTGGCACGATCTCGGCTCACTGCAAGCTCCGCCTCCCGGGTTCCCGACATTCTCCTGCCTCAGCCTCCCAAATAGCTGGGACTACAGGCGCCCGCCACCATGCCCAGCTAATTTTTTTTTTTGGTATTTTTAGTAGAGATGGGGTTTCACTGCGTTAGCCAGGATGGTCTTGATCTCCTGACCTCGTGATCTGCCCACCTCGGCCTCCCAAAGTGCTGGGATTACAGGCGTGAGCCACCGCGCCCGGCCTAGCCAGGATGGTCTTAATCTCCTGACCTCGTGATCTGCCCGCCTCGGCCTCCCTAAGTGTGGGGATTACAGGGGTGAGCCACCGCAGCCAGCTAATTTTTTTGCATTTTTAGTAGAGACGGGGTTTCACCGTGTTAGCCAGGATGGTCTGGATCTCCTGCCCTCGTGATCCACCCGCCTCAGCCTCCCTAAGTGCGGGGATTACAGGCGTGAGCCACCGTGCCCGGCCTACTATTGTTAACTTTTAACAGAAACTGAGTTGCAGAGCACTTAAGCAATTTGCCTGAGTCCAAGCAGCAAGGAATTGCAAACACGGGAAGGCAGGTACAGGTATTCACCCCCCTACTGCGCTCTTTCTCCTTCCATTCTCTTTATCAATGAAAAAACAGAATACTATGCAGCCATAAAAAATGATGAGTTCGTGTCCTTTGTAGGGACATGGATGAAACTGGAAAACATCAATCTCAGTAAACTATCGCAAAGACAAAAAACCAAACACCGCATGTTCTCTCTCATAGGTGGGAATTGAACAATGAGAACTCATGGACACAGGAAGGGGAACATCACACTCCGGGGACTGTTGTGGGGTGGGGGGAGGGGGAGGGACAGCATTAGGAGATACACCTAATGCTAAATGACGAGTTAATGGGTGCAGGAAATCAACATGGCACATGGATACATATGTAACAAACCTGCACATTGTGCACATGTACCCTAAAACCCTAAAGTATAATAAAAAATAAAAATAAAAAAATAAAATAAAATAAAAAAACAAAAAAAAAAACAGAGAGGGACAGCAGCTTGCCTGAGGTCTCACAGCAAGTAGGAGGTGGAGCAGGTTGTAGAGCCCAGCCCTGCCTGCTTCCTGCCACACTAACTGGGGGCCTGGATCTAAGGGGTAAGGAGACCCATCAGTGCTCCTGGGGGGAGATTGGAGGATCAGGGAAGCCCCCAGCCGCCCGCCCGCTCGCCTTACCCTCACTGGGCCTCCGGACGAGCGAATAGGCGGGACTGGCCACCCTGGTGCAGTCGTGGTTGATGAAGCCCACGGTGGACGGCAGGACATACAAGCCTGGCCCCGAGCCTGCAGTCCAAAGCCCTCAGGTCACCGCCTGGGCCCAGATTCCCCGCGGAAGGAGCCCTGGCCCCGCTCCTGAGCCTCAGCCTGGGTTCCCCTCTCCCTCCATGGTGAGGATTGGGGGCCCCGGGGAGCAGGAGTCTGCTGCCCCTCGGGGACAAAATGTGATGCTTGCATTGTGAGTCAGACATGAATCACAGAGGGAAAGGCTGGGGACAGCAGCGCCCCTCACCCTGCGGCACAGACAGGGAGACTGGGGCCTAAGCCTCCCAGTGATACATGGTCACAGGTGGGTAAACTGAGGCCCAGGCAGAGATAGACAGTCACAGATGGGGAAACTGAGGCCTAAGCCTCCCAGAAATACACGGTCACAGACGCCACGTGTTGTGGCTTCTGCAGAATCTCGATGCCACAGGGGTCAGGAGAGACCACAGAACCAGCCGGAGGACCTGGCTTGGGTGTGGGTGAGGAAACTGCGGTGCGTCCTGGGCCCTCACCGAGGCCGGCAGCTGATGTGGTTCCCAGCGGAGCAGCCTCTGCACACGCACCCCTCGCCCTGCCCCGGGTTGTCTAGGGCCCCAGTCCCTGAGGGCCACGCTGGAAACATTCCCTCCTCCCCGCGTCTCCCTCACGATCGCTGTGGCTTTGCCCACCGCTGTACCCACAGCCCCCGGCAAGGGGCCCGGCTGGCAAAGCATTCAGCTTCCGTCGGACAGACACTTACGCGGGGCTCATGGCAACCCCGTGTCCACACCCATCCTGCCGGAAGGAAAACTGAGGTCTGGGGAAGGGCAAGGACTTGCCTGAAACTCCTGCCTCCTGCTGGACTCCCAGAACATTCCAGAAGCCCCAGAAGTAGGGGGAGTGGAGGAGGAAAGGGTCCCACCCGTCCCCCGTGGCTGGCACGCACCGTTCTCCAGGGTGGCCGTCCCACAGGACTTCCTCAGGCCGGTCTCCGGAATCTGGCCCTCCGTCACTCGCCGGCCAAGGGGGCTGTGGCCAGCCGTGGGGCGGGGTCGCAGCTGAGGGTCCCCATGGTGGGCAGGCGATGGCCCCCACAGCACCCACGGGGCCTGGTGCTACCTTCTGAGCCGCAGCAGCTCTGGTGGCCACAGGCCCAGGCACCGTCCCCACCTGCACGGCCTCACCACGCCCACCCACGACCACAGCCGCACAGACGGCCCCTTGTCTCGCAGCAGGGAGTCGTGGGGCCCTGGCCCGAGGCAGGCTGGTCGGCCGGACACTGGCCTGGAAGTGGGCCGGGATCGAGTGTCGGCCAGGCGGCCGGACGGTCCAGGAAAGAGTCCGGTGTCAGCAGAGTGTGTCTCCCGGGAGCCGGCAGAGCTGGGCAGCTGAGGCCAGGGCTGGCCCCAGGGAACTAGACCTGCAAACATGACACCCACAGCCTCGCAGCAGGAGGGCCTGGCGGGGTCGTGGGTGGCGTGGCCCCGTTTCTACACCTGGGGAAACTGAGGCACAGCCCAAGGTCATACAGCAACTGCACAACTCTGGGAGTTTCAACTCTGAGCCAAGAAGCATTCACTGCCTCATCCTGTCACTCATTCCTCCCAAAGCATGTACTGGGCACCTACTGCGTACCAGTCTCTGTTGGGGGTGGTGAGAACTGGACAGGAACAGACGGAAAAGAAGGAGAAGTTCTCAGGATGGGAGAGAGAAAGTCGTCAGTAAACGTGTTAAGTGAACAGAGTCTGGTGTATGAGGAGGCACTGAGTGTGAGGGAAAATGCAGACAGGTTTGGGGCCCAGGGTGGCAGTGTGGGTGCGGGTGAGCCCCGCGGAGAAGGTAAAACTGAACAGTCCCAAAGCAGGTGAGGAGGCAGCCGTGCAGAGGCCCTGGGGCAGCGGCGAGGACAGAGGGGAGGTGAGAGCCGTCCTCACTGCCTCCCAGATGCCTCCGAGATTTAAACCGCAATGGATTTTGATACACTGCAGGTGACCACTGCGTGAGGCTCCAAGAAGAGGCTCAGAAAACTGCCAAATGAGATGCACGTTCCTGTCTCTTCCTTGTTCGTTTCTATATTTTTTGGAGACTTTTGCAGCGTAATTTTTTTTTGAGATGGAGTCTCGCTCTGTCACCGAGCCTGGAGTGCAGTGGTGCGATCTCGGCTCACTGCAACCTCTGCCTCCTGGGTTTAAGCGATTCTCCTGCCTCAGCCTCCTGAGTAGCTGAGATTACAGGCACCCGCCACCACGCCTGACTAATTCTTGTATTTTTTAGTAGAGATGGGGTTTCACCACGCCTGGCTAATTTTTTTTTTTTTTTTTTGAGACGGAGTCTTGCTCCCTCGCCCAGGCTGGAGGGCAGTGGCGCGATCTCGGCTCACTGCAACCTCCGCTTCTAGGGTTCAAGCAATTCTCCTGCCTCAGCCTCCCGAGTAGCTGGGATTACAGGCATGCACCACCACGTCTAGCTAATTTTTGTACTTTTAGTAGCTAATTACAGGCACACATCACCATGTCCAGCTAATTTTTTTGTATTTTTAGTAGAGACGGGGTTTCACCATGTTGGCCAGGCTGGTTTCAAACTCCTGACCTCAGGTGATCCACACACCTCAGCTTCCCAAAGGGCTGGGATTACAGGTGTGAGGCACCATGCCCGGCCTACAGTGTAATTTTTAACAGTTTTATTGATATAATTCACATACCATACAATTATACAATTCACCCTGCAATGTAATTTTAATGTATTGCATAATGTTTTAAAACTTTTTAATCAAAATGGTATAGTCTACGTAAAGGATCATAAAACAAGTCTTAGTACATATCAAACTTTTGAAACTTACAGATCATATTATCTGGTGAAAAAGGAATTAAAATAGAAACACCAACAATAGGATATCCAGGATCCCCCAAATATATTTAGAAGTTAAACAACATACTTCTAAATAACCCATGCATCAAAGAAGTAATCACAAAGGAAGTTAGAAAATTTTCAAACTAAATGACTATAAAAATTCAACATATTAAACTGTGTAGGATGCAGCTAAAGAAGTGCTTAGAGGAAAAATGGTTGCTTTAAATTTTTATATGAGAAAAGAAGGCTGGGCACAGCGGCTCACACCCGTAATCCCAGCACTTTGGGAGGCCAAGGCAAGCAGATTACTTCAGCTCAGGAGTTCAAGACCAGCCTAGGCAACATGGTGAAACCCCGTCTCTATAAAAAATACAAAAATCATCTGGGAGTGGTAGTGTGTGCCTGTAATCCCAGCTACTCAGGAGGCTGAGGTGAGAGGATTGCTTGAGCCTAAGGAGGTCAAGGCTGCAGTGAGCCAAGACTGTGCCACTGCACTCCAGCCTGGCCTCAGTTTCCACCTAAGAAGCTAGGAAAACAAGAGGAAGTATAAGGAAGATCGTAAAGATAACGGTAGAAATCCATGGAATTGAACACTGTGGAAATAATCCCTTGGCCGGGCGCGGTGCTCACGCCTGTAATCCCGGCACTCTGGGAGGCCGAGGCGGGCGGCTCACTTGAGATCAGGGGTTCGAGACCAGCCTGGCCACCATGATGAAACCTGGTCTCTACTAAAAATAAAAAAATTAGCTGGGCACAGTGGTGCATGTCTGTAATCCCAGCCACACAGGAGGCTGAGGCGGGAGAATCGCTTGAACCCGGGAGGTGGAGGTTGCCCTGAGCCGAGATCACACCACTGCACTCCAGCCCGAGTGACAGAGTGAGACTCCACATCAAAATAAAAAAAAAAGAGAGAGAAAAAAAGAACGCCTCCTCCCCACTCAAAAGAAGCTGGTCTTTATTTTTATTTTTATTTATGTATTTATTTATTTTTGAGACAGAGTCTCGCTCTGTCGCCCAGGCTGGAGTGCAGTGGCGCGATCTCGGCTCACTGCAAGCTCCACCTCCTGGGTTCACTCCATTCTCCTACTTCAGCCTCCCGAGTAGCTGGTACTGCAGGCGCCCGCCACCACGCCGCACACAGGCCCTGCACGGCCTCGTCCCCACCTCCCCCTGCTCCCTCATCCTGCTCCTTGCCCTTTGCCGCTCTACTCTGACCATCCGGACCTGCTTTCCCTCCCTCGAGCCCCTAAGACGGTCTCCACCTCGGGCTCTGCCTGAGCTGTCTCTACCTGAGATACCTCTGCCAGCAAACCAACCTCGCTGGCCCCTTCCTCAGTCACGAGGGCCCCCAGACCACAGGCCCTGTCACTGCCCAACCCTGGACACACCATTTGCTTGTTTCCAGAGGCAGCACAAACTCCAGAGCCACAGCAGGGATGGGTGCTGAGGAGGGAGAAAGGAGGAAACACCCCAACCTCCCTCGGCCGAAGCTGCTCCTTCACCAAAACCAGCCGAAGTGCAGGACCCCAGGGGCTCCCAGGGCTAGAGAGACAGAGGGGACGAGGGCCTAGAAGGTCTTCCCCCAACCCCATCCCTCCTCACATCCGGGTCACCAGGTCCAGGCCACACCACACAGCCACTAAGGGCAGACAGCCAGAGACCTTGGTTCCAGCCGGGACTTGGCCCCAATTGACTCAGTTTCCCCTCTGTGACTTGGGCTGTCAGAACCCTACAACCAGGTTCCAGCCAGGACTCGGGCCCCACCTGCCTCCGTTTCCCCATTTTACGTGGGCTGGAACCAAAAGCTAACACAGGGAAGATAGGACGGGAAGCCGGCCAAGCCGACCCCGTGTTGCTGTGAGGACGCTGAGGGCCGGCAGCCTCGCCAGAACCAGCTGGGGCCCCTCCAGCCTCCAGTCCCCTTCTGATCTGATCGCACCAGATTCTATCAACTCTGTCTTCAGCCCAAAGCTTGTCACAACTGCCAAGCAAAGAGCTTGCAAATGAGATGCAAATGAATTCAACACACATGCAAATGAGCCCTGATTTTAATCCTGCCTGTTCGACAGAAGAGACTAAATCCCCACAGTGAAAAAAGGAGGCTGGACTGGATGAGAAGCCAGGCGCCAGTCCCACGTCCACCCGCCCAGCTGCCGGCTGCAGGCGAGGGACGTCACTGCCCGGCCTCGGTGTCCTGGGAGGTGACGCCGTCGGTGCTCCCGAGACTCTTGTTCTCGCCCGTAGGTAGGAATTCAGCCAGTGTTTATTTGGGGCCAGGCCCCGCTCAGGTGCTGGGAAAACGGGAGAAGACAAAACACACAATTCCTCGTCCTTCCTTTCCCTTGAGACAGGCGGGCAGATAAGTGAAACTTACATGAGTGCAGAGGCACGTCGTGCTATGGAGGAAACGTGGCGCACGGGGGTGTTGGAGGCCGAAAGAGTGAGGGCCTGATCAACTCAGTATACCACTAGATGAGTAAACAGCAAACTGTTCCATTAAATGCAGAATGTTGGCAAACTGACAAACTGTGTCTGCCATGCAGAAGGCTGCAGTAGGGCTGCCGCCACCCAGGCACAAATGTTTCTTATGATTAGGCATAATTGAAGCCTGTCAGTAACAATATGAACCTGTGATCAATTAAGCAGCTGCTCAATCGTTACCTCCTCCTCCCTGCTCTTGTTACCCAATAAATACTAAGGGCTGTATGAAGCTCAGGAAGCTGCCTTTGCCTCTAGGAGCAGGGAGTTCTTTTCTTCTTTTTTTCTTTTCTTTTTTTTTGAGACGGAGTTTCACTCTTGTTGCCCAGGCTGGAGTGCAGTGCGCAAATCTCAGCTCACCGCAACCTCTGTCTCCAGGTTCAGGTGATCCTCCTGCCTCAGCCTCTTGCGTAGCTGGGATTACAGGCATGCGCAAACCACGCCCGGCTCATTTTGTATTTTAGTAGAGACGGGGGTTTCTCCACGTTGGCCAGGCTGGTCTCGATCTCCTGACCTTGTGATCTGCCTGCCTCAGCCTCCCAAAGTGCCGGGTTTATAGGCGTGAGCCACTGCGCCTGGCCCCGTCTTCTCTTTTTTCTCTCTTCTTCCCCGTGTTGCCCTTCCTTTAAAATAATTACTTTAATTTTCATTTCTATTTAAAAGTTTCAAGGCCGGGCGCGGTGGCTCATGCCTGTAATCCCAGCACTTTGGGAGGCCGAGGCGGGCGGATCACGAGGTCAGGGAGTTTCCAGACCATCCTGGCTAACATGGTGAAACCCCCGTCTCTACTAAAAATAAAAAAAATCAGCCGGGTGTGGTGGCACATGCCTGTAGTCCCAGCTACTCGGGAGGGCGAGACAGGAGAATCGCCTTCAACCCGGGAGGCAGAGGTTACAGTGAGCCAAGATCGCGCCACTGCACTCCAACTTGGGTGACAGAGCAAGACCCGTCTCAAAAAAATAAATAAATAAATAAATAAATTTCTTTTGTTTCTTGTTATCATTTTCTACATTTGTCCCTTCGTTCAGTCTTGTAATGATGGTCTCAGGCAGTAACAGTAGTAACTGCAGTAATGACGGTCTCAAGCCGTCACTGACGGTCAGCCACAGGGTGGCTGGTGGTGTGAGCGTCTGCGATGTGAACTGGGAGGTCGGAGCCTCACTGAGAAGGTGACGCTCCAGCAGAGACCAGAGGAGAAGCCGAGCTCGGGAGGCGGGGGAAGCATTCCAGGCTGACAGGAACTGCACGCACCAGAGGCCCTGGGGCAGGACCTGCCTGGTGTGTAGGAGAAACAGCCACGAGGCCCGTGCAGCTGGAGCAGCGTGAGCAAGGAGAAGAGGAGCCGGGAGGAAGCTGATGTGGCGGGTCCTGCACGGCCTGTGGACTTGTGGGGACGTGGGTGACGTGAGAGCTGTGGGCAGGGACGCATCCCAATCAGAGCTCACAGGCGCCCTCTGGTGACACCTGGGAGAGCAAAATGCGGGCGGTGCCGGGAGAGGGCGTCACATGCTGGGAAGGATGATGGGATGGATGACAGGAAGGACGATGGGGAAGGATGATGGGAAAGGATGATGGTGAATGATGAATGGAGAAGGATGATGGGAAGGATGATGGAGAATGATGATGGAGAAGGATGATGGGGAAGGATGATGGGGAAGAATGATGGAGAAGGATGATGGGGAAGGATGATGGGGAAGGATGATGGGAAAGGATGATGGGAAGGATGACGGGGAAGGATGACGGAGAAGGATGATGGAGAACAATGATGGGAAGGAATGATGGGGAAGAAATGATGGGGAAAGGATGATGGGGGAAGAATGATGGGAAGGATGATGGGAAGGATGACGGAGAAGGATGATGGAGAACAATGATGGGAAGGATGATGGGGAAGAATGATGGGAAAGGATGATGGGGGAAAGATGATGGGAAAGGGATGATGGGGAAGGATGATGGGAAGGATGATGAAGAGAAAGAAAAGATGGGAAGGATGATGGGAAGGATGATGGAGAACGATGATGGAGAACAATGAATGGAGAAGGATGAGGAAGGATGAGGGGAAGGATGATGGAGAAGGATATGAGGAGGAAGGATGATGGGAGAAGGATGAAGGATGATGGAGAAGGATGGAAGGATGATGGGGAAGAGGATGATGGGAAGGATGATGGAGAAGGATGATGGAGAACGATGATGGGAAGGATGATGGGAAGGATGATGGGAAGATGAGGGAAGGATGATGGGAAGGATGATGGAGAACAATGATGGGAAGGATGATGGGGAAAGAATGATGGGAAGGATGATGGGGAAGGATGGTGGGAAGGATGATGGGAGGATGATGGGAAGATGATGGAGAACAATGATGGGAAGGATGGTGGAAGGATGATGGGGAAGGATGATAGGAAGGATGATGGAGAAAGAAGATGGGAAGGATGATGGGAAGGATGATGGGAAGGATGATGGGAAGGATGATGGAGAACGATGATGGAGAACAATGATGGAGAAAGGATGTGGGAAGGATGATGGGGAAGGATGATAGGAAGATGATGGAGAAAGGAAAGATGGGAAGGATGATGGGAGGAGATGGGAAGGATGATGGGAAGGATGAGGAGAAGATGATGGAACATGATGGGAAGGATGGGTGGGAAGGATGATGGGAAGGATGATGGAGGATGAGGAGAGGATGATGGAAGGATGATGGAGAGGAGATGGGAAGGATGATGGGGAAGGATGATGGAAGGATGATGGGAAGGATGATGGGAAGGATGATGGAAAAGAAGATGGGAAGGATGATGGGAAGGATGATGGGAAGGATGATGGGAAGGATGATGGAGAAGGATGATGGGAAGGATGATGGAGAACGATGATGGAGAAGATGATGGAGAAGGATGATGGGAAGGATGATGGGAAGGATGATGGGGAAGGATGATGGAAGGATGATGGAGAATGATGGGAAGGATGATGGAAGAATGATGGGAAGGATGATGGGAAGGATGATGGGAAGGATATGAGAAAGAAGATGGGAAGGATGATGGGAAGGATGATGGAGAACGATGATGGAGAACGATGATGGAGAAGGATGGTGGGAAGGATGATGGGGAAGGATGATGGGAAGGATGATAGGAAGGATGATAAAGAAGGATGATGGGGATGATGGACAAGGATGATGGGAAGGATGGTGGGAAGGATTGATGGGAAGGATGATGAGAAAGAAGATGGAGGGATGATGGGAAGGATGATGGAGAACGATGATGGAGAGCGATGATAGAGAACGATGGTGGGAAGGATGATGGGGAAGGATGATAGGAAGGATGATGAAGAAGGATGATGGAGGATGATGGACAAGGATGATGGGAAGGATGGTGGGAAGGATGATGGAGAAGGATGATGGCAAGGACAATGGGAGGATGATGGAGAAGGATGATCGGAGGATGACGGGAAAGGATAATGGGAAGGATGATGGCGACTAAGACCAACTCATCTTCACCAAGCTCATGGTCTAGCCAGAAAGTTGATCATCCACAGCAGCACTGCCCACCAGAAACAGACTGAGAACCTCCTACTTTTTTTTTTTTTTTTTTTTGAGACAATACGTTGCTCTATCACCCAGGCTGGAGAGTGCAGTGGTGTAATCATAGCTCACTGCAGCCTCCAACCTCTGGGCTGAAGTGATCTTCCCACTTCAGCCTCTGGAGTAGCTAGGACTATAGGCATGTGTCACCATCCCTGGCTAATTTCTTTTTGTGTGTGGAGATGGGATCTTGCTATGTTGCCCAGGCTGGTCTTTAACTCCTGGCCTCAAGCCATCCCCCTGCCTTAGTCTCCCAAAGCACTGGGTTTACAGGCATGAACAACCATGCTTGGCCATTTTTTAATTTTCTAGTAGTTGTATCAAAAAAAGAGAAACACATGAAATTAATCTTAATATTATATCTTATTAACCCCTATATCCAAAATAATATCATTTCTGCATACAAACATTACAGGTTAGATAATTCACACTCTTCTTTTCATGCTGTCCTCCCAGCCTGGCATGTTTTACACTCTCTGCCTTAGTGTGGAGCGTCCATGGTTCCAGTGCTCCAGCGTCACCTGTGGCCTGTGGACGCTGTGTCGGGCAGCCCAGGTCTAGAGAGTGGAGCCTAGGACTGATCCCTTGGGCCAGTGGTGCTCAGCCATGGGCGTTGCTGCCCCCAGGGGACACTTGGCTATGTCTGGAGACATTCTTGGCTGCCAGGACCAGGGGTGCTGATGGCATCTAGTGTCTGGAGACCTACAATGCTGTTCCTCCCAAGAGAAGACCCTCAAATGTCAATGGTGTCAAGATGGAGAAATGCTGCCTTAGTGGATGGGCACTTATTTTTTTTT
Source organism: Nomascus leucogenys (assembly GCF_006542625.1). Taxonomy (NCBI): domain Eukaryota; kingdom Metazoa; phylum Chordata; class Mammalia; order Primates; family Hylobatidae; genus Nomascus; species Nomascus leucogenys. Next base: position 439,978 of record NC_044398.1, on the reverse strand, counting down.
TTTTTTTTTTTTTTTTTTTTTTGAGACGGAGTCTTGCTCTGTCCCCAGGCTGGAGTGCAGTGGCGCGATCTCGGCTCACTGCAAGCTCCGCCTCCCGGGGTTCACGCCATTCTCCTGCCTCAGCCTCCCTAGTAGCTGGGACTACAGGCGGCCGCCAACACGCCCGGCTAATTTGTGTATTTTAGTAGAGACGGGGTTTCACCGTGTAGCCAGGATGGTCTCGATCTCCTGACCTCGTGATCCGCCCGCCTCGGCCTCCCAAGTGCTGGGATTACAGCTTGAGCCACCGCGCCCGGCCGGGCACTATTAATCGCCTACTGCGTACAGGGTGAGATCGGCAGGGCGTCCTTGGCATACAGCAGATTACACTCATGCAGAACGGCTCTGCTGCCAGCTCTGTGCTCACAGACGCCACCCCACGAGCTGTTCCATGACTACCACCATTGACGGAGGCAGAGGTCGCAAAGCCAGCAGGAGTGTGGACCCAGGACTCAAGTCCAGAATGTTCTTGGCCCCTGCACTGTCCTGCCCACCCACACCTGCCAGTCTCAATGTCCCCCACCCTGGCTGCCTTCATAAGACTGCCCCAGCCCTGCCCCTCGACGGGCACCGAGGCTATTCCCACTTATCCTCCTTTACAATTTCCTGCAGTGAATTTCCCAGGCAGACCCCTCCTCCGCCCATGAACCAGGGTTTCTGGATTAGGCACTGTGTGGTCCCTGATGAGTCACTGCACCGCTGTGCATCTGTTTCCTCCTCTGAAAAATGGGCATATGTCAGCCTGACTCCACAGGGTCACTCTGAAGACAAGCGCATCTGGCCCCTTATCATTCAAACATCCTCTTCCAGCCTTCCCTCACTCCAGCAAATGGCACCTCCAGACCCATGCTGACTTAGAGCCAAACCCCTGGGGCCGCTTCCTGGGTCCAAAGCCCACCCAGCAGCTGACTGCTGCTCTCCATCCCACAGCCACGGCCCAGTCCAGGGCCCCATCCTCCCCCCACACGCACCCCCGCCTCCTCGGGGATCCCCGGGACGCCTGTCCTAGCCCCAAAAGGCCACTCTATGTCAGCCAGAGCCAGCTCTTCAGATAGGACCATGGGGAGCCCTACAGATGCCCGTCCTGGCGGTCACTGTGTCTAGCACAGGCTCCTCCCCGACAGACCTCCACCTGCCTGAGTCCCCTCACCACACCCCCAGGCACGCAGGCTCACCCTGGTTCCAGTGACACGGAGATATGAGATCATGGTGGGCTGAAATCAACAGACCAGGGGTTCCCAACCCAGGTGACTGCCCCCAGGGGACGCTGGGCAGTGTCCAAGGACACCTGTGATCGTCACGACTGGGGGAGCTCCTGGCATGGAGTGAGTGGGGGCAGGGATGCCGCTAGGCACCCTGCAGGGGCCGGGACCGCCCCACCTGGGATGTCTACAGGGCCTGCGGAAGACCCTGCAGTAGAGAGCCATCGGCTCTTCCTCTCACGGCTCTCCAGAAGCTCTGGGATCAATCATCCCCATGGGGCTGGCTCTGGGATCAACACTGTGTCTCCAGCCCCCCGGAAGCCCCTGGTGCCCCTGCAGCCATCTTCCTTCCCTCCACCCATCAACTGCCATCCTGCCTGTAAAGCCAGGCCCCGCTTTGCCTCTTCTGTGCGGCACAGGAAGGGGACAGTGCACTCATGAGATCCCCCCAACCCTGCCTGTGAGATCGGTCCTGGTGTCGGTGACACCTGTCCATCACTCACTTTTGTTGCTGGGCAACGCTCCATCCCATGAAGATGCCAGGATTTACTCGGAGCTTCTAGGCTGCTTCTAGCTCAGGACAACCGCAGATAATGCCGTGAACACATGTCTCTCTTGTTTTATGTATTTTTTTCTTTTCTTTTTTCTTTCCTTTTTTTTTTTTTTTTTGAGACAGTTTCACTCTTGTCGCCAGGCTGGAGTGCAATGGCATGATCTTGGCTCACCACAATCTCTGCCTCTCAGGCTCACACCATTCTCCTGCCTCAGCCTCCCGAGTAGCTGGGATTACAGGTGCCCGCCACCATGCCCAGCTAATTTTTGTATTTTTAGTAGAGACGGGGTTTCTCCATGTTGGTCAGGCTGGTCTCGAACTCCCGACCTCAAGTGATCTGCCCGCCTTGGCCTCCCAAAGTGCCGGGATTACAGGCGTGAGCCACCGCGCCCGGCCTCTTGTTTTTGACACACGGTCTCAGTCTGTGCTCAGGCTGGAGTGTGCAGTGACGTGACCACAGAAAGGAAACCTCAGGGCAGAGAGTTGGGACTTCACATACGGTGGCCAGGAAGGCCCCTGAAGAGGTGAAACGTTAGCAAAGGCCTGAAGGAAGTGAGGACCTCTAAGGGATGCCCAGCTGTGCAGACATCTACGGGATGTATGGGGAGGGCACCGCTGTGCAAAGGCCCTGGGACAGGACCGCACCTGGCGAGGCGGAGGAGCAGTGATGAGGCCAGGGTGGCTGCCGCAGGGTGAGGAGGGGAGAGCAGGAGGAGGGAGGGCGGGGCTGACCCAGCAGGTCGTCAAGGGCCCTGAGGACACGGAGAGGACACAAGGTTTTACCCTGAGCAAGGTGGGAGCCACGGAGGCCTCTGCTGGAGCAGAGGAGGGCACGGCCTGACTTGGGTCTGAAGGAATCGACTGCGGGTAGGAAGGTGGGGGTAGGGAAGCCCGGGGGAGGCGACCACACCAGCCCAGGTGGGCACCACGGGGCCTGGGCGGGGGGCTGCCGTGGGAAGGACAGGGGCGGGTGGGTTCTGGGCCTGTCTTGGAGGCAGAACTCAACAAGATTTTCTCAGACACTGTGGGGTGGACGGGAGAGCGGGGAGGGTCCTGAAAGGCCGGATGCGACCTCATCCTGGAGGAAGACCTGCTGACCTGCTTAGTTGTTTATGGAGGGTCACTGCCGTGCTCTACCATGTAACACACGTACACACACACGCAGGTGCACGTTTACACCACGTGGGTGCGCACGCAGACGAGGCACACACAGGCAGGCGCGGGCACACACACCCGCCCGCGCAGCACACAGGCAGGTGAGCACACACACGTGTGCACACATAGGAACACGAAGAGGCAGGAGCCGGGCGTGCCGGAGCCCCGTGGTGCCCTGGGCATCCCAAACACCGCCTGCGCAGACAGATGCACAGTGAGCACCTGCTGAGCCGGCGAGTGGAACGAAGCTCTACAATATAGTCCAGATGACGGACATGACTGCTGCGGCTGCTGCGGATCCAAGTCCCGCTGTTGTCTTCTCTAGAGACAAGGTCTCACTCCGCCATCCCGGCTGGTGCGATCACAGCTCGCTGACGGTGGAGAAGGATGATCAGAGGATGATGGGAATGAGGCAGCCTCGACCTCCTGGGGTTAGCGATCCTCCCACCTCAGCCCCCTGAAGCACCGGGAGGGCAGGTGTGAGCCACGATGCCAGCCCCAAGTTCCCGCCATTCTTTCCTAAAACACATCCTCGGGCTGCAGACGAGGCTACGGCAGCCGGGAAGCAGCTCCCAGGAGCCAGGGTTCCTCCAACGACCTGCTGTTTCTGTGTCCCTGGCACACGGCACAGCAGGAGATGGGGAGGCCAGGTGTTTGTGGGTGCTGCTGCCGGCCCGTCCAGGGTCAGCTCATGCCCCCAGCCTCCGCGATCTGCCACTCCCCACTTCCCTGAGACTGCTCACTGCTGTCCTTTGTCCGGCGGCCAGCCCCGACTCAGACTCACGTGCCCTGGGGCTGCCCGCCCCTTTGTCCCCGGGAGACGCTAACAAGGAAGGCTTGTTCTTCCCGCGAGGACACAGAGAACCTGCCAGCTTCCCTCCATCCTCATCCAGAGAGAGCCTGCTGTCCCCGTGGGACAGTGAGGACAGGACCAGCTCTCAGGCTCTGCTGGGCACCCAGCCCATGCCTGGCAAGTCCTCATGTTACAGACGAGGACACCGAAGCTCAGAGGAAGGAAGGGCTTGTATTCTGAGGATTTGGGGGGCTGGAGAGAGGTCCTTGTGGGCTCTGCTGTAGCCTGCAAGGTCCTACACGCCCAGGCCCTTCCTGCCCTCTCTGGCTGCGTTGGTCCCTCCGGACTCAGCCTCTGCACTCACCGTACATTCTGCCTGGTACACCCAGTCCAACTCCCTTCCCCTGCGGGAAGGCCTTGATCAAACCTCTCCACCTCCAAGATCTTCCTTGGACCACTGATTGATTGACTGATTGATTGATTGATTGATTGTTGTTTCTTGTTGTAGTCTTGCTCTGTCGCCCAGGCTGGAGGGTAGGGGCACAATCTCAGCTCACTGCAACCTCCGCCTCGTGGGTTCAAGCCATTCTCCTGCCTCAGCCTCCCGAGTAGCTGGGATTACAGGCGCCCATCACCACACCCAGCTAATTTTTGTATTTTTTAATAGAGATGGGGCCGGGCGCGGTGGCTCACGCCTGTAATCCCAGCACTTTGGGAGGCCGAGGCAGGCAGATCACGAGGTCAGGAGATGGAGACCATCCTGGCTAACATGGTGAAACCTCGTCTCTACTAAAAATACAAAAAATTAGCCAGGCGTGGTGGCAGGCGCCTGTAGTCCCAGCTACACGGGAGGCTGAGGCAGAAGAATGACATGAATCCGGGAGGCAGAGCTTGCAGTGAGCCGAGATCGTGCCACTGCACTCCAGCCTGGGAAGCAGAGCAAGACTCTATCTCAAAAAAAAAGAAAAAGAAAAAAGAAAAGAAATAGAGATGGGGTTTCACCATGTTGGCCAGGCTGGTCTCAAACTCCTGACCTCAAGTGATCTGCCCACCTCAGCCTCCCAAAGTGCTGGGATTACAGGCGTGAGCCGCCATGCCTGGCCTATCAGGACCACAGATTTGATCCTGCAACCTGCCTATCGTCATGCTGCCTGCCTCCTTCCCTGCCTTTTCCTTCTTCCCAGCAGCACTTTCCACGCCTCACCTATTGCAGCAGGGCTGGAGCTGATCACGCCAGCTCCTGAGCCCACTGTGAAGTTCGCAGCGATCTGTGAGCTGGCTGGCTCACATTGGCAGCCACGATGGGAGTCTTTACGAGGTGGCGTGCGCTGCAAGTGAGGGCCTTTTGCCCCATTTCTCTGCACAGCACTGCCTCGGTATTATGCCCGGGGTTTATGGCATGACTAGCCCGGCTCCTGGTCTCTCTTCCCTGCTGCTCACTGGAATGGAAGCTCCTTCGGACTGAGGTCAGCCCACTTTGCACTCTGCTGTCTCCTTGGCACTTAAAACAGCGCTTGGCATACCGCAGGCACTCAATAAAGATGTGCTGGCCGGACGCATGACGTGTGCCTGTGGTCCCAACACTTTGGGAGGCCGAGGCGGGAGGATCACTGGAACTCGGGAGGTGGAGATCACGCCACTGCTCTCCAGCCTGGGCCACAGAGTGAGACTCTGTGTCAAAATAACAAGCATGAGGCAGGGGGGGATCAGCTGAGGTCAGGAGTTTGAGACCAGCCTGCCCAACATGGTGAAACTCTGTTAAGGGAGGAGACCACCCCTCATATTGTCTCATGCCCAATTTCTGCCTCCAAAGACAGAAGTAAAAACTAAAAGGCAGAAATGAAATCCACAGGCACACAGCCCGGCGCCACGCCCTGGGCCTGGTTAAAGATTGACCCCTGACCTAACTGGTCATGTTATCTACAGATTCCATGTAGATAGAAAAGCACTTTTGTATAGAAAAGCACTGTGAAAATCCCTGTCCTGTTCTGTTCCCATCACCGGTGCATGCCGCCCCCAGTCACGTACCCCCTGCTTGTTCAATCGATCACGACCCTCTCACACGCACCCCAAGTTGTGAGCCCTTAAAAGGGACAGGAATTGCTCACTCGGGGAGCTCAGCTCTTGAGACTGGAGTCTTGCCCACGGCCCCGGCCGAATAAACCCCTTCCTTCTTTAACTCGGTGTCTGAAGAGTTTTGTCTGCGGCTCTTCCTGCTACACTATCTCTACTAAAAACACAAAAAAAAAGGCCGGGCGTGGTGGCGCGTGCCTGTAATCCCAGCTACTCGGGAGACTGAGGCAGAAGAATCACTTGAACCTGGGAGGCAGAGGTTGCGGTGAGCTGAGATCGCACCACTGGACTCCAGCCCGGGCGACAGAGGGAGACTCTATCTCAAAAAAAAAAAAAAGGCCGGGCGCGGTGGCTCACGCCTGTAATCCCAGCACTTTGGGAGGCCGAGGCGGGCGGATCACGAGGTCAGGAGATCGAGACCATCCTGGCTAACACGGTGAAACCCCGTCTCTACTAAAAAATACAAAAAATTAGCCGGGCGCGGTGGCGGCGCCTGTAGTCCCAGCTACCCGGGGAGGCTGAGGCAGGAGAATGGCGTGACCCCAGGAGGCGGAGGTTACGGTGAGGCGAGATCGCGCCACTGCACTCCAGCCTGGGCGACAGAGCGAGACTCCGTAAATAAGTAAATCTGTGTGGAACTAACGAGCGCCCTCGTCCCTCGCGCTGCTGGGACTGACGTCCGGGCGCCCCCAACACAGCCACGGCCTCCCGGTGACCCCGACCCCGCGGAGCCGGCCGGAAGCCTGGCAGCCCCTAATCCAGAATCCGCGTCCCGGAACCTGGATCCCCGGCCCGGCCGTGCGGCCCCGACCCCCGCAGCGAGCCCAGCGCCGGGGAACAGGACCCGGCTTCCCAGTCTCCGCCCGGGAACGCGAGACGCCCGGGGACGACAGGCTCCCTGGGTGAACTGCCAGGCCTCCCCGGACCAGCGCGCCCGGCGACTTGCAGCGGGGACGCCCCCTCGGCCGCCCCGTGCCAGGCCCTACGCAAGGGCAGCCGGGGCGCCCCGCAGTGGGAACGCGAGGAGACCGACCACGTGGCGCTGCAGCCGCCAGGACTTCCGCGCCGCCCGCCCCGAGCCCTCATCAGCCCGCCGCGAACTCTGAGGACCGCGGGCTAGAGCGGCCCCGCCGGCGCGCAAAGCCTTGTGGGCCACACGCCCCGGCGCCCTGCGCCCCGCGGCATGGCGGGAGTTGTGGTCCAGCTGCAGGGGCGGCGCGGGAGCTGCCGGGAGCTGTGCGCGGGGCGGGTGCGGGCGCTGTGGCTGGGCCAGGGAGCTGCACCCGCGGAGAAGGAGGGGGAGTGGCTGGTCCGCTGCGCCCCGCGGGTCGAGAAGGTTGTCAGCAGGGACAGCGGCGCTCTGAGTGCTGAGCGCGACCCTGACCGGGAGCCCCAACCCTTGACCCACCCTCGCAGGCCGAGCCCCGACCCTCTGACCCGCCCTCGCAGCCCGACCCTCGACCCCCGAACCCCGACCCGCCCTCGCAGCCCTTAGCCCCGACCCCCGACCTGCCCTCCCAGCCCGATCCTCGACCCCCGACCCGCCCTCCCAGCCCGATCCTCGACCCCCAACCCGCCCTCCCAGCCCGATCCTCGACCCCCGACCCGCCCTCCCAGCCCGATCCTCGACCCCCGACCCGCCCTCCCAGCCCGTGGCCCATCGGCCCGGCCGTGGACGCAGAGCCCCGGCCCCGTTCCCTGCCCTGACGCCCCGGACCGGCTCCCCGCCCTCCCGGCAGAGCCGAGGGCCTTGACCCAGCCCTCATCCTCCCCGACCGTGCTCGATCCAGCCCGGGTGGCCTGCGCCCAAAACAGGCTCCCCGGGGCCGTCGGGCCTGGGGGTGACCGTGCCCGGCCCCTGCGCTCCCCTCTTACAGCCAGGCCCGTCCTCCCGTCCCCTCCGCCCGCGGTTTCCCGCACCCGGGTCCCGACGCGCCTGGCACCGGCCCAGGCCATCCTCGGGTGGGGCCGGCAGCGTCCGCGGCCTCCCCGCAGCTCCAAGCCAGGATCGCCCCCTTCCCGGTCGTGACAACCACAGATGGCCCCAGATGCCAGGTTAGGGTTAGTGCCTCCTGGGGGCGGGATTACGGCCAGGGGAGAACCACCCTCCTAACCCCTTAGGAACCGCAGGGGCGGAGAGCGCGCTCGGGATGTCCAGCGCTCAGCGCAGGTTGGATGGAGATTGGAGACTGCAGGGGAGAACCCTCCCAGCCAGCAGGCTGCGGCTCTGCCTGAACCCCAGGCCTGGGGAGCGCCCCGACCCAGGGCGAACACCCGCATTTGGCCCCTGCCCGGTGCTGAGAGAGGCCAGAGCGGCGTCCCCAGAAGTGGAGCGGGAGCCCCAGGTCCAGCGGCCACGGTAGAAAGAAGAAAAGAAATGGATGGTAATAAGTAAAATAAATCGTATGAAACATAAAACAAGGCCGGGCGCGGTGGCTCACGCCTGTAATCCCAGCACCTTGGGAGGCCGAGGCGGGCGGATCACCTGAGGTCAGGAGTTTGAGACTAGCCTGACCAATATGGTGAAACCCCATCTCTACTAAAAATACAAAAGTTAGCCCGGCGTGGTGGCGGGTGCCTGTAGTCCCAGCTACTCCGGAGGCTGAGACAGAATTGCTTAAACCTGGGAGGCGGAGGTTGCAGTGAGCTGAGATCGTGCCACTGCACTCCAGCCTAGGCGACAGAGCAAGACTCCATCTCAAAAAAAAAAAAGTCTACAAATACAAAAATTATCTGAGCATGGTGGCACGGGCCTATAATCCCAGCTACTCAGGAGGCTGAGGCGGGAGAATCGCTTGAACCCAAGAGGCGGAGGTTGCAGTAAGCCAAGATCGCACCACTGCACTCCAGCCTGGGTGACAGAGTGAGACTCTTTCTCAAAAAAAAAAGAGGGCTTTTAAAGCAACAGTTTAGTGCCTTTTATGGTGTTTGCGACGTCGTGCAAACACCAGCTCTCTAGCCTCAAACCCGGCGAGGGCGGTTCACAGGCAATTTCAGTCTCTGGACGCAACGCTGTGTGGCTTGTGCCCTTCTAGCCTCCTAGCCCCTCGGGAGAGGCCTGTGCAGCTCCTGGCTGGGCCCCGTTTTCAAAGCAGCTTTTGAGTGGCCCTTTGACCCGTGAGACAGGGCTGTGGAAGCTGGGGTGAGCCTGGAGATGCCCCTGGGAGCACCGAGGCGTCAGAGCGGCTGACCACGGCCCCAAGCCTTGCCTCTCCCCTGGGCAGAGCCAGCCCCAAGCCAGCTCTCACCATAGTGTGCCTCCTGCCCCATGGACCCCCATCCCCCCAGACCCCTCCTGATTAGCTCAGGTGGGGCTGCCATGGAGACCACACCAGCATCATTGCCTGAGGCTCCATGTCCAATTTCCCGGGGGCTGCTGGGGACTGAGCACTGCCCCAGCCCCTCACCAGACGGTCGTTGACCCCAGGGAGGCCTGTCAGCCCTGCCCAGGCTCAGTGACGTGGTCAGCTCGGCCAGCCTGTGGGGAGGGACTCCACTCAGACAAGGTTTCCTTCAGGGACCTGTGCCAGGTGGGCCACGAAGTGATCCTTCCTCCTTTTTTTTTTTTTTTTTTTTTTTTTGAGACGAAGTCTTGCTCTGTCGCCCAGGCTGGAGTGCAGTGGCACAGTCTCAGCTCACTGCAAACTCTGTGTCCCAGGTTCAAGCCATTCTCCTGCCTCAGCCTCCTGAGTAGCTGGGACTACAGGTGCCCGCCACCACGCCCGGCTAATTTTTTTTTGTATTTTTAGTAGAGACGGAGTTTCACTGTGTTAGCCAGGATGGTCTCGATCTCCTGACCTCGTGATCCACCCGTCTTGGCCTCCCAAAGTGCTGGGATTACAGGTGTGAGCCACCGCGCCAGGTTGATCCTTCCTCCTTAAACCTGATGGGGAGCCAGACCCACCCCAGCGTGGGCTTCATGGCTACAACTCCACACGTACACACGCACACACGTATGCACACAGACACATGCACGCACACACACATGCACGCACGCACACGCATGCACACACACGCATGTGCGCACACACACGCATGCACATGGCTACTTATTGAACCCCCTCCTGCAGCCTCCATCAATCTCATTCCTCCCCCCCTCTCCTTGAGACCCTCAGGTCTGGGGTTCTTGGACACCGGCGCCCCCACGGCCCCTTCCCCTCAGGGCAACACAGTCATCGGGAACGCTCCCTCGGCGACTGTGGACAGGGAGGCCAGGATGTGGGGTCTGGGGCTGGTGGGACCGCTGGGACCCTCCATGGGAAGGGGGCTTCCTGAGGGAGGCCGCTGAGGACAATGCCGGGAAGGGGATTGATGTTGGGGGTGGGGTCGAGTCTCCCAAGGACAACAGGGAGGTTCCTGTTGCCGGCGGAAGATACCGTGCAGTCCCTTCCTGTGGGACCAGGACTCAGACCCAGGGGTCTCAGGGTCCTCCCCGGCCCTCAGGCCTCTGGCCCACCTCGGTCTCTCCATCCCTCTGCTTCTGCCTCTCTGTGTCTCTGTCTCTATCTCCCTGTGTCTCTCTGCCTTATCTCTCTTCCTCGCTCTGTCTCTGTCTCTCTGTGTCTCTATCTCACCGTGTCTCTCTGCCTTGTCTCTCTTACTCGCTCTGTCTCTCCCTCTGTGTCTCTGTCTCCCTGTGTCTCTCTTCCTCACTCTGTCTCTCTTCCTCGCTCTGTCTCTCTGTGTCTCTGTCTCCCTGTGTCTCTCTTCCTCATCACTGTGTCTCTCCCTCTCTGCATCTCTGTCTCCCTGTGTCTCTATCTCCCTGTGTCTCTCTGCCTTGTCTCTCTTCCTCGATCTGTCTCTGCCGCTCTGTGTCTCTGTCTCCCTCTCTGTGTCTCTGTCTCTATCTCCCTGTGTCTGTCTGCCTTGTCTCTCTTCCTTGCTGTCTCTGCCTCTCTGTGTCTCTGTCTCCCTGTGTCTCTCGGCCTTGTCTCTCTTCCTCGCTCTGTCTCTGTCTCTCTGTGTCTCTGTCTCTCTCTCTCTCTCTCTGTCTCTCTGTCTCTGTGTCTCCCTCACCCCCGCCTTCCCCACCTCTGGCCGTTTAAACCTGCAGGTCCCTCTGCCCCTGGGAACCCTCCCTCCTCCTTCCTGTGTCCATCCCACCTGCCCTGTCCCAGGGGGACCCCAGCTTTGTCGTGTCCCCGCCCCCACAAGCCTGTGGATGTAAGGGCTCGGCACATGGGACTGTGAGTGGCATGATCACCACGCATGACCCAGCAGGCGGGCGCAGGACAGAGCCCTGGAGAGCTGGGACACACCCTGCAAGGGGCCTCAGCCCTCCTGGCGCCCAGTGGCCCCTCCCCACCTGCAGGAAGTGGGGTCAGGGGCTGGGAAACAGCCCATTCACCAGGCCTGCTGCCCCCCGCCCGGGTTAAGGGCCCAGCTTCCCGGGAAGGGCCTGCACCTCCGGCCTGGGGAGGGCCTCTTCTTGGAGTCTGCCTTCCGGTGAGGCCTTTCCCGGCACCAGCCTGGGCAGGAGGGGGATGGGGCCCAGGGAGACAGGGCTGTGAGCTCACACACCTGGGCCCTCATCTCCGAGGGGACTGTTTCCCCACCCCAGGCCTCAGTTTCCCTCCTCTAGACCTCAGTTTCTCTCCTTTGCACCCAGCCCCTCCTCTGACCCTCAGTTTCCCTCCTCAGCACCCAGCCCCTCCCCTGAGCCTCATTTTGCCTCCTCTGATCCCAACCCCTCCTCTGGTCCTCAGTTTCCCTCCTCTGGTCCCAGCCCCGCCCCTGGGCCTCAGTTTCCCTCCTCTGATCCCAGCCCCGCCCCTGGGCCTCAGTTTCCCTCCTCTGGTCCCAGACCCTCCTGTGGGCCTCAGTTTCCCTCCTCTGGTCCCAGACCCTCCTGTGGGCCTCAGTTTCCCTCCTCTGACAGGTAAGCCAATTGGCAATGCTTGGAACCACATGGACTGGCTGCTGCTTTTTATTCCATGCCCAGGGAAACAGGCACAGACAGACCCTGAGGTCAGCAGGAATGCTCCATTATTTTATTCCCACGTGCCTGCGGTGCATGGGGTCCAGGGTCACAGGGACGGGCCCCTGGGTAGAGGGGAGCCAGCCATCACGACTGCCGCCACAGGCCTTCATTGAGCTTGGAGGAGAGCACCCTGGGAACCACAGTGGAGGAGGGCGAGGGGGCGAGGGGGTGGGCAGAACCTGGGTAAGGTGAGCAGCAGCCCGGGCAGAGGCCCAGAGGCCCTGGGAGGGTCCCGGTGGTGCAGGGGGGTAAACAAGCCACAAGTGGAAACAGAACGGGAAGCAGAACCGGAAGTGTGGGGGGCTTGGAGGGACAGGTGGTGGATTCCAGTGTGTTTGGAAGCTGAGGTTCCCAGGACTCCCTGATGGCAGCTGTGAGTGGGGGCCCAGCCGGCATCCCTTCCAGATCCCTCTTGTGGACCGAGATCCGGGTCTCAGTGTAGACCAAGGAACAGAGGCAGCCCCGCCTCGGGCTCCAAGGCCCCAGCCGGGCCTGCTAGGTGGGCGGCCTCTGCCGTGTGATGGAAGGAAGCCAGGCTCAGAGATGGGGTGACTTGTCCCACGTCCTGGAGGGTCTCACAGCTCCCCCACGGCCAGGAGACTTCAGCCCAGGGGGCCTCCATCCCCAGCGACCTTCACCTGACCCCCAGGGGACCCCAGCGCACAAGACCCGGCCCGCAGCTCCGGAGCAAGGCGCGGCTGCTCTCCACCGCCCCTGTGCGGCCGCCCAGGAAAGTGCAGGCGGGCTGGGCGCGGTGGCTCATGCCTGTAATCTCAGCACTTTGGGAGGCCGAGGTGGGCGGATCACCTGAGGTCGCGAGTTCGAGGCCAGTCTGACCAACATGGAGAACGCCTGTCTCTACTAAAGATACAAAATTAACCAGGCGTGGTGACACATGCCTGTAATCCCAGCTACTCGGGAGGCTGAGGCAGGAGAATCGCTTGAACCCGGGAGGCAGAGGTTGCAGTGAGCTGAGATCGCACCATTGCACTCCAGCCTGGGCAACAAGAGCGAAACTCAAAAAAAAAAAAAAAAAAGAAAGAAAAAGTGCAGGGGACCCGCCGTCGGGGCGGGGGCGGCGCTGCCCGGCCTCTGTCCCACTTCCATGCACTTGACCTCGACCCTCCGGCCTCCGTCTGCGATCTTCCCGTCCCAGAAAATGAGGCCTGGAACAGACCCAGACCTTCCTGCCCGCCCGTCCCGAGTGGCCCCGGGGCCCCCGCCCCATCTTTGGCCCCCAGCCTCTGCCTCTCTGCCGCCTCCAGGGTCGGGGGTCAGGCCGGGAAAGCCCCTTGGGAAGCCCCCGGGGAGCAGCTGGAGCGGGGTCGCGGGGCGGCGGGAAGGAGTGGGCGCCGCTATTTAAGCGGCTTCACCGCGGCCTCGGGACAGAGGGGACTGAGCATGGATTGGGGACTGGCCCTCCTGCTGGCGGGGCTTCTGGGGCTCCTCCTCGGTGAGCGGGGGAGGGGAAGCGGGAGAGAGGAGTGAGTTAGGAGGGGGCTTAGGAGAGGGAGGGGGCTCAGGAGAGTGGAGGGGGCGCAGGAGACGGGAGGGGGCTCGGGAGAGAGGAGGGGAGCGGAGGGGAGGGGGCGCAGGAAAGAGGAGGGGGCGCAGAAGAGGGGGCTCGGGAGAGAGGAGGGGACCCGGGAGAGGGGAGGGGGCTCGGGAGAGAGAAGGGGGCTCGGGAGAGCGGAGGGGGCTCCGGAGGGAGGAGGGGGCTCGGGAGGGAGGAGGGGGCTCGGGAGAGGGGAGGGGTCTCGGGAGGGAGGAGGGGGCTCGGGAGGGAGGAGGGGGCTCGGGAGAGAGGAGGGGGCTCGGGAGAGGGGAGGGGCTCGGGAGAGGGGAGGGGGCTCGGGAGGGAGGAGGGGGCTCGGGAGAGGGAGGGGGCTCGGGAGAGGGGAGGGGCTCGGGAGAGGGGAGGGGCTCGGGAGAGGGGAGGGGGCTCGGGAGGGAGGAGGGGGCTCGGAGTTAAGGGGCTCCGAGAGAGGGGGTGATTGGTGATCCTGCCAGAGGAGGGCGCTCGGAGGAGGCAGGGGCTGAGAGGGGAAGTTGGGGGGCTCCGCGCGGCCCTCTGACCCGCAGCGAAACTGGCTCCAGGCAGCTGGGGTTCGGGGGACTGGGGCAGAGGCGGCGGTCGGGGCGGGGTTCAGGGACCGAGCCTGGGAGTCCGGGTAGCGGCGGGGCGGGGGTCCGGGGGTGGAGCGGAGGGTCCGGGAACCGGGCAGAGGCGGGACGGGGGTCCGGGGTGGAGCGGGACGCAGGGAGGGGTCGGGGCGGGGTCCGGGACTCCGCGCGGCTGAGCGAGAGCCGCGGTCGCCGCAGGCCAGTCTCTCCAGGTGAAGCCCCTGCAGGTGGAGCCCCCGGAGCCGGTGGTGGCCGTGGCCCTGGGCGCCTCGCGCCAGCTCACCTGCCGCCTGACCTGCGCCGACCGCGGGGCCGCGGTGCAGTGGCGGGGCCTGGACACCAGCCTGGGCGCGGTGCAGTCGGACACGGGCCGCAGCGTCCTCACCGTGCGCAACGCCTCGCTGTCGGCGGCCGGGACGCGCGTGTGCGTGGGCTCCTGCTGGGGCCGCACCTTCCAGCACACCGTGCAGCTCCTTGTGTACGGTAAGGCGTCCCCCCGCGCCCCGCCTCTCTCTGACCCTTGGACTCACGGCTCCTTCCCTACGCCACCTCTTCCTGGAAGCCTCCCAGATTGCGGGCCGGGTCCCGGCTCCATGCGCAGCTCCCCGAACCCAGGTCCCCAGCCTTCGCCTCCCCCCAACTCACCCCAACCCTCCCAGGGCCGGCCCTGGCCCATTCTCCAGTCTATTCCAGCCTCCCAGGGTGGGGCCACGGGGCCTGGGCACAGGCCGTCCCCACTGCCTGTTCATCAGCAGCCCCCACGCATCCTTGGCCCCATCTCCAAGCCCCCTCCGGGCTCCGGCCCCTTCATCCCGTCCAGCCCCGACTCTGGGCTCAGCCCTCACCCCCGACCCTCCATCACAGCCTTCCCGGACCAGCTGACCGTCTCCCCGGCAGTCCTGGCGCCTGGTGACCCGGAGGTGGCCTGTACGGCCCACAAGGTCACGCCCGGGGACCCCAACGCGCTCTCCTTCTCCCTGCTCCTGGGGGGCCAGGAACTGGAGGGGCGCAGGCCCTGGGTCCGGAGATGGAGGAAGAGGAGCCCCAGGAGGACGAGGACGTGCTGTTCAGGGTGACAGAGCGCTGGCGGCTGCCGCCCCTGGGGACCCCTGTCCCGCCCGCCCTCTACTGCCAGGCCACGATGAGGCTGCCTGGCTTGGAGCTCAGCCACCGCCAGGCCATCCCCGGTGAGTCTGCTGGGTGCCCTGGAGACCCACCCGCTCGCCAGCCTTGACAAGCACTTCGGGACGGGGGGCAGCACCTGTGCTGTGGGGCGCTGGGAGGACTGGATTCCCCCCACGCAGCCAGAGCGACATTCATCAACTCAACGTGTATTTACCCAGCACCTGCCCCCCAGCACAGGTCCCACCCCTTCCCTGCCCACCGCGCTCCATGGCTCCTGCCTCGGGGTCAAAGCCCGAGTCCTCCCCGCCGCCCACAGGAACCTGCACCACCTGCCCTGTCCCCTTCCTGCCCTCCCTCCACCCTTTCTCCCCCTCCTCATTCTGCTCCAACCACACGGGCCTCCTAGCTGTTCCTCCAACACGCCAGGCGTGATCCTGCCCCGGGGCCTTTGCACGGCTGTGCCCTCTGCCTGGAATACCCTTCTTCCGGATCTTTCCACGGCTCTCTCCTCCTCCACCTCAGATCTCTGTAGAATGTTGCCTCCTCCGTGAGGCTTCCCTGGATTCCCGTTTAAAGGGTCAACCCCCGATCCTCAACGTGTACAAACATAGGCACACAAGCACACGCGTGTACAAACACAGGCACACAAGCACACGCGTGTACAAACACAGGCACACGTGCACACGCGTGCACAAACACAGGCACACACACACGTGTACAAACACAGGCACACAAGCACACACGAGTACAAACAGGCACACACCCACACGCGTGTACAGGCACACACGCACACGCGCGTACAAACACGCACACGTGCACACGCGTGCACAAACACAGGCACAAGCACACACGTGTACAAACACAGGCACACACGCACACGCGTGTACAAACAGGCACACGTGCACACGCGTGCACAAACACAGGCACACGCACACACGTGTACAAACACAGGCACACACGCACACGTGCGTACAAACACGCACACGCCTGTGAGCCCCCTTTCCCTTCTGTTTTGTTTCTTGACACCTTGGATAACATCTGACATTCCCCAATCCCGTGCATTCTCTGCCTTTTCCATGACCTTCTCCCACTGTGGCTCCCAAGGTGGGAATCATGTCTTGCGCACGGCTGTGTCCACAGAAGCTAAAACAGGGCTTGGTGCATAGCAGGTGCTCAATAAACCTTTGCGGAATGCTCGGATGAAGACATTTAACGTGGCCGGTGCCCAGGAGATGCTCCCTTCGTGCCCTGTCCAATCCCAAAGCCCCTGCCAGCTTCTCCCACTAAAGAAAGAGGGATTTGTCCTCCCACGGGGCACCCTGATACCCATGTTAATGGACGTGAGGTCATGAATTTCAAGCAAAGGGCTCCCGGGGATGGAGCAGAAGCTGGGAGACCCGGGAGGTCTTGGTGGTGGGGGTGGGGCTGGGGTGGGCAGAGAGGAGGCTGGATTTGAAGGATATTTTACAGAACACGGGCCCTCACGGGCCTCAGTCTCCCCATCAGTCCCACAGGGGATGGAGCAGAAGGCCAGGGCAGAAAGCCCCCAAGCAGCTCCTCTCTCCACACCAGCCTCCTCCCAACTCTCCTCCGTCCACAGCCCATCATAATAAACGCGGCACCCACTCACTCTCAGGGCAGCTCAAAGAGGTGACTCTCACCCCTTTGACAGTTGAGGAAACTGAGGCACGTGGAGATTAAGGAGCCTGCTGGGTGATGTTGCCAGTGAGTGGGGGCCCTGCAATGCCCGGACTCCCATCCTGCACCCTGTGGTGCCTCAGTTTTCCCATTTGTCCAGGGGACTTCCCTGACAGTGGATCCTTTGTAAATTTCAGGGACCGTGTGGATTTCAAAGCACTTTATAAATTCTAGGCTTTAGGCCGGGCTCACGCCTGTAATCCCAGCACTTTGGGAGGCTGAGGTGGGTGGATTACCTGAGGTCAGGAGTTCAAGACCAGCCTGGCCAACATAGTGAAACCCCATCTCTATTAAAAATACAAAAATTAGACATGGCCAGGCGCGGTGGCTCACGCCTGTAATCCCAGCACTTTGGGAGGCCGAGGCGGGTAGATGACCTGAGGTTGGGAGTTCAAGGCCAGCCTGACCAACATGGAGAAACCCCGTCTCTACTAAAAATACAAAATTAGCCGGGTGTGGTGGCGCGCGCCTGTGATCTCAGCTCCAGAGGCTGAGGCAGGGGAATCGCTTGAACCTGGGAAGCAGAGGTTGTGGCAAGCTGAGATTGCGCCACTGCACTCCAGCCTGGGTAACAAGAGCAAAACTCCGTCTCAAAAAAAAAAAAAGAATAAATGGAAATGTGACTCACCAGAGTGGTCCAGGGAAGGGGCTTGGAGGGGTTGTGGTCCAAGCCCTTCATCCAGATGCGGAGACTGAGGCAGGAGAGGCAGGCCTGGGGCCGCAGAGAAAAAAAGCCCTCACTCTGTTTCCAGTCCTGCACTGCCCGACCTCCCCGGAACCTCCTGACACGGCCTCCCCAGAACCTCCTGACACGACCTCCCCGGAGCTTCCCGACACGACCTCCCCGGAGCTTCCCAACACGACCTCCCCGGAGACCACCTCCCAGCAGGGCTCCACACACAGCCCCAGGAGCCCAGGCTCCACCAGGACTTGCCGCCCTGAGATCTGCCAGGCTGGGCCCACGCAGGGAGAAGTGATCCCAACAGGCTGTGAGTTCTGATCCCTGCAGGCAGGGAGGGTGGGAAGGGCTGGCAGCGAGAGGTTCCTTGGATGAAGACTTTAGACAAGAAATTGCCCTGCCCAGCCTCGGTTTCCCCATCTTTCCAGCCTCAGTTTCCCCGTCTGCCCAGCCTCAGTTTCCCCATCTTTCCAGCCTCGGTTTCCCCGTCTGTCCAGCCTTGGTTTCCCCATCTTTCCAGCCTCAGTTTCCCCATCTTTCCAGCCTCGGTTTCCCCGTCTTCCCAGCCTCAGTTTCCCCATCTTTCCAGCCTGTTTCCCCATCTTTCCAGCCTCAGTTTCCCCATCTTCCCAGCCTCGTTTTCCCCGTCTTTCCAGCCTCGGTTTCCCCATCTTTCCAGCCTCGGTTTCTCCGTCTGTCCAGCCTCAGTTTCCCCGTCTTTCCAGCCTCGGTTTCCCCTTCTGCCCAGCCTCGGTTTCCCCGTCTTTCCAGCCTCGGTTTCCCCGTCTCTCCAGCCTCAGTTTCCCATCTGTCCAGCCTCAGTTTCCCCGTCTGTCCAGCCTCGGTTTCCCCATCTGCCCAGCCTCGGTTTCCCCATCTTTCCAGCCTCTGTTTCTCCGTCCGCCCAGCCTCTGTTTCCCCGTCTGCCCAGCCTCTGTTTCCCTGTCTGCCCAGCCTCAGCTTCCCCGTCTCTCCAGCCTCAGTTTCCCCGTCTGTCCAGCCTCGGTTTCCCGGTTTCTCCAGCCTCTGTTTCCCCATCTGTCCAGCCTCAGTTTCCCCGTCTGTCCAGCCTCGGTTTCCCGGTTTCTCCAGCCTCTGTTTCCCCATCTGTCCAGCCTCAGTTTCCCCTTCTGCCCAGCCTCAGTTTCCCCGTCTCTCCAGCCTCGGTTTCGCCGTCTGCCCAGCCTCAGTTTCCCCGTCTGCCCAGCCTCAGTTTCCCCGTCTCTCCAGCCTCGGTTTCCCCGTCTGCCCAGCCTCAGTTTCCCCGTCTGCCCAGCCTCAGTTTCCCCGTCTCTCCAGCCTCGGTTTCCCCGTCTGCCCAGCTTCGGTTTCCCGTTTCTCCAGCCTCTGTTTCCCCATCTGTCCAGCCTCAGTTTCCCCGTCTGTCCAGCCTCGGTTTCCCGGTTTCTCCAGCCTCTGTTTCCCCTTCTGCCCAGCCTCAGTTTCCCCGTCTGCCCAGCCTCAGTTCCCCGTCTGCCCAGCCTCAGTTTCCCCGTCTCTCCAGCCTCGGTTTCGCCGTCTGCCCAGCCTCAGTTTCCCCGTCTGCCCAGCCTCAGTTTCCCCGTCTCTCCAGCCTCGGTTTCCCCGTCTGCCCAGCCTCAGTTTCCCCGTCTGCCCAGCCTCAGTTTCCCCGTCTCTCCAGCCTCGGTTTCCCCGTCTGCCCAGCCTCAGTTTCCCCGTCTCTCCAGCCTCGGTTTCCCCGTCTGCCCAGCCTCAGTTTCCCCGTCTGCCCAGCCTCAGTTTCCCCATCTCTCCAGCCTCGGTTTCCCCGTCTGCCCAGCGTCGGTTTCCCGGTTTCTCCAGCCTCTGTTTCCCCGTCTGTCCAGCCTCAGTTTCCCCGTCTGTCCAGCCTCGGTTTCCCGGTTTCTCCAGCCTCGGTTTCCCCGTCTGTCCAGCCTTGGTTTCCCCATCTGTCCAGTGAGCTTCTCTTAACTGTGGGTCCTTTTTGTAAACCTCAGGGACTGTGTAGATGTCAAGGCACAGTCACGTGGTAAATTCTAAGCCTTGTAGACTGGAACAGTCTTTGGAATACAAGCAGAAACAGAATGCGGCCACATAGCTAATTTCTTTCTTTTTTTTTTTTTTAGATAGAGTCTCGCCCTGTCCCCCAGGGCTAGAGTGCAGTGGTGCAATCTCCACTCATTGCAACCTCCACCTCCTGGGTTCAAGTGATTCTCCTGCCTCAGCCTCCTGAATTGCTGGGATTACAGGCACCCATCACCATGCCTAGATAATTTTTGTATTTTTAGTAGAGATGGGGTTTCACCATGTTGACCAGGCTGGTCTCGAACTCCTGACCTGAGGTGATCTGCCCCCCTCGGCCTCCCAAAGTGCTGGGATTACAGGCATGAACCACTGCACCCGGCCCACATAGGTAATGTTAGAAATGCTTGTCCCCCGGTGCCACAAAGAAATCGCACTCAAATTTAATTCTCTCAGCAAGGCCATTTTAGTTTCTGCAGAAAGGGTGCTCATCGCAGATGGAACAATGGCGAGAGCACAACTGAACCAAGGAAAAGCGGACATATTTATCCCTCACACATTTGGGTCACCCTTACTGCTGCATTCTGCATCCACTGGCTGGAGCAGGACGTCACAGTCTTAAACTCATACCCAATTTGCTAACAACTTAAAACTTTCCTAAACAGGTAAGTGCAAAGGAGGACAAACCAGGAGAGGAAGTTGCTTACGAAAGGTTTAAGGAAGCAATAACATTTCCAAATAAGGAAGAGGCATAAGCTATGAGCTAAGACTTACCTGGGGCTGTCCAGACGTACCTGGGTAAGCCCAGCAACTAACTGGGCTAAAGTGTAAGAACTAATAGCTGATAGGAGGCTTTAGAGTAAGAAGCTATTATTTCTAGTGTCTATTATTTTATTTGTAAAGCAAGACGAGCTTTGAAGGGGAACTTTTCTACTTTCTACAGGTAATTTCAAATTTAAAAGTAAAGGCCGGGGGCGGTGGCTCACGCCTGTAATCCCAGCACTTTGGGAGGCCGAGGTGGGCGGATCACGAGGTCAGGAGATCGAGACCATCCTGGCTAACACGGTGAAACCCCGCCTCTACTAAAAATACAAAAAATTAGCCGGGCGTGGTGGCGGGCGCCTGTAGTCCCAGCTACTGGGGAGGCTGAGGCAGGAGAATGGCATGAACCTGGGAGGCGGAGCTTGCAGTGAGCCAAGATCGTGCCACTGCACTCCAGCCTGGGCCACAGAGAGAGACTCCGTCTCAAAAAAAAAAAAAAAGAAAAAGAAAAAAGAAACAAAAAAAATTAAAACTAATGTGGTCTGGCCAAGCACGGTGGCTCATGCCTATAATCCCAGCACTTTGGGAGGCCAAGGCAGGAGGATCACTTGAGCCCAGGAGTTCAAGACCATTCTAGGCAACATACTGAGACCCCCATTTCCACACAGAACAATTAAAAATTAGCCAGGAGTGGTGTTGTATACCTGTGGTCCCAGCTACTTGGGTGGCTGGGGGTGGAGGATTGCTTGAGCCCAGGAGATTGAGGCTGCAGTGAGCTGAGCTCACACCTCGGTGACAGAGTAAGACCTAGTCTCAAAAAAAAATTGTCGGCCAGACATTGTGGCTCATGCCTGTCATCCCAGCACTTTGGGAGGCCGAGGCAGGCAGATCACGAGGTCAGGAGTTCGAGACCAGCCTGGCCAACATGGTGAAACTTCATCTCTACTAAAAATACAAAAATTAGCCAGGTGTGCCGGCGCGTGCCTGTAATCCCAGCTACTCGGGAGGCTGAGGCAGGAGAATCACTTGAACCCGGGAGGCGGAGCTTGCAGTGAGCCAAGATCGCACCACTGCACTCCAGCCTGGGGGACAGAGCGAGACTCCATCTCAAAAGGAAAAACAGTGTGGTCATGGCCGGGCGCGGTGGCTCATGCCTGTAATCCCAACACTTTGGGAGGCCGAGGCGGGCGGATCACGAGGTCAGGAGATTGAGACCATCCTGGCTAAGACAGTGAAACCCCGTCTCTACTAAAAAAATTACAAAACATTAGCCGGGCGAGGTGGCGGGCGCCTGTGGTCCCAGCTACTCGGGAGGCTGAGGCAGGAGAATGGCGTGAACCCGGGAGGCGGAGCTTGCAGTGAGCCAAGATCGCACCGCTGCACTCCAGCCTGGGCAACAGAGCGAGACTCCATCTCAAAAAAAAAAAAAGTGTGGTCATACATTTCACAGAGCCCAATATATCCCAAGCATTATCATTTCAACAGGTAATCAATAGAAAATAGTATGGAGATATATGACATTCCTCCATTTTCCCCAGACTAAGGCTTCAAAGTGCAGATTGCAGGGTCAGCACCCTTCGTGGTGGTGAGCCGTCCTCTCTCTGGACTGTCCTTTTTTTTTTTTTGAGAGACAGAGTCTCATTCTGTCCCCCAGGCTGGAGTGAAGCGGCGCGATCTCGGGTCACTGCAACCTCCACCTCCCGGGTTCAAGTGATTCTCCTGCCTCAGCCTCCTGAGTAGCTGGGATTACAGGCACCCGCCACCACGCCCGAATAGTTTTGTATTTTTAGTAGAGACGGGATTCCACCATGGTCAGGCTGGTCTCGAACTCCTGACCTCGTGATCCGCCCGCTTCGGCCTCCCAAAGTGCTGGGATTTCAGGCGTGAGCCACCGCGCCCGGCCTGGACTGCCCGTTTATAAACTCTAAGGTGCTATGCGCATTTTGGAAGGGTCATGGTAAAGTCCTTTGTGAAATTTCAGGGAACGTGGTAACTTTGGAAGCACGTGTAGCCTCTGAGAGGCTCCTCCTTCCCAAGCCTGCAGAGGCCCGGAGGGCTCTGACCGGCATCTCCTGCTCTCTCCAGCGTCCAAACCTGCAGGTGACCAGCTGCCCACGGCTCTGTGGACCAGCAGTGTGGTGCTGGGACTGTTGCTCCTGGCCTTGCTCACCTATCACCTCTGGAAACGCTGCCGGCACCTGGCTGAGGACGGCGCCCACCCACCAGCTTCTCTGAGGTTCCTGCCCCAGGTGTCAGCCTGGGCTGGGTTAAGGGGGACTGGCCAGGTCGGGATCAGCCCCTCTTGAGTGGCCAGCCCTTCCCCCTGTGAAAGCAAAATAGCTTGGACCCCTTGAAGCTGAGAACTGGTCAGGGCAAACCTGCCTCCCATTCTACTCAAAGTCATCCCTCTGCTCACAGAGATGGATGCATGTTCTGATTGCCTCCTTTGGAGAAGCTCATCAGAAACTCAAAAGAAGGCCACCGTTTGTCTCACCTACCCGTGACCTCAAGCCACTCCCTGAGTGGTCCCCGCCTTTCAGGACGGAACCAACATACTTCTTACAAATATTGATTCATGTCTCATGTCTCCCTAAAAATGCGTAAAACCAAGCTGTGCCCTGACCACCCTGGGCCCCTGTCTTCAGGACCTCCAAAGGCTTTGGCAAATAAACCTCCTAAAATGATAGAAACGTGTCATTTTTCTCAGTTGACCCCCACTCCGTGGAGAGGAGGGGTCTGAGGGCTCCGGACAGCAGGAGGGCTGACTGTGGGCCCTGCCCTGATGGCTCCATGTCCCTCATCCCACAGTCCAGGGCTGGAGAATAAAGTGTTAGAAATGCTTGTTCCCCGGTGCCATAAAGAAATAGCACTTGAATATAAATTTAATTTCCTCAGCAAGGCCACTGTTTTACTTTCTGCAGAAAGGGTACATTCGCCAGCAGTTTTGCCACGAGAGTATCCAGAACAAAGGAGACAGACACATTTATAACCTGACGCGTCCACCCTACTGCTGTGTCGGGTTTCCATTGACTGGAACACAGGACCTCACATTCTGTATTTGTCCCGACTGGCTAGCAACTCGGAACTTTTAAAAAGAGGCAAAGGCAGAGGAGAACAAAGGAAGGAAGAAGTAGCTTGTGGAATGCTGAGAAAGGTAAAAACACCTTCAAATAAGGAAGAGAGGCCGGGCGCGGTGGCTCACGCCTGTAATCCCAGCACTTTGGGAGGCAGAGGCGGGCGGATCACGAGGTCAGGAGATCGAGACCACAGTGAAACCCCGTCTCTACTAAAAATACAAAAAATTAGTCAGGCGCAGTGGCGGGCGCCTGTAGTCCCAGCTACTCGGGAGGCTGAGGCAGGAGAATGGCGTGAACCCGGGAGGCGGAGCTTGCAGTGAGCCGAGATTGCACCACTGCACTCCAGCCTGGGCGACAGAGACTCCGTCTCCAAAAAAAAGAAAAAGAGGAATATATACAATATAACATTAACAATTAACAAAGAATGTTAGCACAGGTCTTTTTTTGGTTTGTTTGGTTTTTGTTTGAGACGGAGTCTCGCTGTCACCCAGGCTGGAGTGCAGTGGCGCGATCTCAGCTCACTGCAAGCTCTGCCTCCCGGGTTCACGCCATTCTCCTGCCTCAGCCTCCTGAGTAGCTGGGACTACAGGCACCCGCCACCACGCCCAGCTAGTTTTTTGTATTTTTAGTAGAGACGGGGTTTCCCCGTGTTAGCCAGGATGATCTCGATCTCCTGACCTCGTGATCCGCCCGCCTCGGCCTCCCAAAGTGCTGGGATTACAGGCATGAGTCACCGCGCCCAGCCTACCGCTGATCTTTGAATAAATTTTGCTTCTAAGAGAAGTTACTATTTATTCCTAATTAGATGGGGAGGAAAGTCTCATTTGAAGAAGAACCTCTACTTTACTTTTTACAAAGGGCATTTGGTCTGCCCGCCAGAGATTCCTGTGGTCGGAGGATGGTGGAATGGCCCCCCGCAAACAGCTCTCATTGCCCCCTGCCCGGGGCAACGCCCGAGGGACGGGGATGGCACCCAGCAAGCTTTGCCGGGGACGGGAAAACGCGAGGGCTTAGTGGTTTCCTTGGTGAGAAGCTTAACCAGGAGTCCCCGAAAGCAGTGGGAGAAGTGAGGGAAGATACATAGAGATTGCCTGGGGAAACACACGGAGAGGCGGCTTATGGAGGAGACTGCTTGTGTTTTGAGGTGGCTGGGGGCTGCGGAGGGTTGGGAGGGCGGCTGGAAGCGAAGTCAGCCGATGAAGGCCTGGAAATGCCAGCCTGGGGGCACTGGGGAGCCATGGGAGAGGTTAGAGCTCTGGAGGCTGCGGGGTCTGAAAGCTCCCTCTGGCGGTCAGGGGGTAACAGCCTGGGATGCTCGCCCGGGTGGCCGCCAGTAGGGGCTCGGCGCGGCTGCAGCGGAGCTGGGGAGGGGGCTTCTCCCACGAGGTGAGCTACGCACTCAGACGTTGACTGAGTTAGGCGGAAGGCCAGGCTGAGCTCGACCCCCAGCACCAAGGCTCAGAGATGAACATGACAAAAGGGTCTGGAGGCCGGGCGCGGGGCTGGGTCCGGCAGTCCTGGGCAGGTCCATCCCTGCGCATGCTCCGTCAGGCTTCTCTGGTAACCAGGGAGACTGGCTGCTAGGAGACCATGCTAATGAAGGACTCGCTCGCTACCCAAATGGCAAGCAATCCGGCTTCGTGCCAGAAACGGAGCACTTCCGAGGCAGCCATTTTGGAGTCTGGCAAAATTCAGGACCGAGGCCAAAGCCAGGAGAGCCAATCAATATACACAAAGAGGGAGGAGAAGAGAGAGTACCAATAAGGACACAGGGAAAGTGATAGCGTGCCATTGTCATTTCCCCAAGTCTCCCAGCGGGATACCAGTGCCCTCTGCCCTTAATCAAAATGGCCGCCTTGGGGGGGCTCTAGCGCACAGTGGAACATGGCGGTGCTTCCGGCCCCGCTGCCCTCAGCGAAGATGGCGGCAGTGGAGAAGCGGCGGCAAGCGGTACCACCGCCGGCCGGTTTCACAGACAGCGGCCGCCAGTCGGTATCCCGGGCGGCGGGGGCGGCCGAGAGCGAGGAGGACTTTCTGCGGCAGGTCGGCGTGACGGAAATGCTACGCGCGGCCCTGCTGAAGGTGCTGGAGGCGCGGCCCGAGGAGCCGATCGCCTTCCTGGCTCACTACTTCGAGAACATGGGCCTGCGCTCGCCTGTAAACGGCGGCGCCGGGGAGCCTCCAAGCCAGCTCCTGCTGCAGCAGCAGCGCCTGGGCCGCGCGCTGTGGCACCTTCGCCTGGCCCACCACTCCCAGAGGTGCGCAGCGGGCCGGCTTGGGCGGGTGGGGCGGCGACGGACTTCAACTCCCAGCGTGCCCCGCGCGGCTCCCTACCCGCAGCGCCGGCGCGGGGGCCCGGGGCTTCCTGGGAGTTGTAGTCTGCGGTGCCTTCTTGGCTGGGATGGACCGGACAAGGTGGGCTGGAGGGTCCAGGCTTGGGTCCGGCGCTGGGCAGCGCGCTGCATGCGGCGCGAGTCCTTCTGGCCGGCTTCGCCTTCTGTGATGCCTTTTTGCAGGTGCTGAGTTTCCCCTTGCAGTTCGTAATTTTTAAAATCATGCAGCCCAGAGAGGACTTGGCCCGAAGTCGCAGAGCCAGTCCCCGAGCCAGGTCCTCCTAGACGCCTCGTTAGCAGCCTCATGGCATCCCCGTCCATTCGGCCAGAACGTGAATATTTACAGAGAGCAGCGCAGTCACCAGGGCCCCCACCTTAGGGGACAGGCTCCCAGCGGGCAGGTGGGGATTCCTGGAAGAGCCTGGCGATGTGCGGGGCGGGTTGCAGGGAAGAGGCCCAGCAGGTGCAAATTTAGAGCCCGAGTGTGGGACACACGGGAGGCGGGAAAGCCACGGAATTTGGCTGAAGCATGCGAGGCTGCAGGTGCCTACGCGCGGTGTCCCCTGGCTGGGGCCAGTTCTGAGCCCAGGGAAGGTGGTTGAGGACGATGTGTTGACGATGGGGATGGATGGGCTGCTGTCTTTTGTGGGGGTGGGGTCCCCAGAAGCGGAGCCTGAGGTAGGCATTGTGTGTGCAGGTGATTTTATAAGGGGTGCGCCCAATAGAACCCAGGAAGGGGGTGAGAAGAGCAGGCAGGGAAGGATGCCAAGCAAAGGTGCCCTTTCAGCCTCATAACCAGGGCATAAGCGCCCACCATGGCAGCCCTCGCCAGAGTCCCAGAGAAGTTCGGGGGGAGAAGAGAGACGGGGAGTGTCCCCCCTACCACGGTCAGGGTGCACTGGTGTCCAAGATCATACTCAGATAATGGTGGCAGGGTGTTGGGGACCTGGACAAGGAGCAGACTTGCTCCAGTGGCCCAATGGCTCTGAAGGCCCCGCCCGAGGATTTGCTGGAGCCAGGTGGGAGGGGAGCGGGCAAGGGCAGCCCCAGAGCGTCAGTGGAGCCGTTTACTGCGATGGAAGGCCCCTGCTTTGAAGAAGCTGCCAGAGCCACTTGCGGATTAAGTTGGAGGCTGGGAGGAGCCTGGAGACAGGAAGTTCTGTAGAAAGAAGCGTCTGCAACTGAGACACGGGGCTAGGACAGAAGACTGAAGTGGAGGGGTCCTGAAGGCTTCAGGAGAGATGAGAAGAGCTCAGGACTGCACCCTGAGGGCACCTAGCCCAGAGAGCCCACAAGAAAGGGTGAGAAGATGAGACCAGAGGTGAAGGGGGAGCAGGAGGCAGACAGCCTCCCAGGACATCCGGAAGAGAATCTTCCAAGGAGGAAAAGGGGTCAACAGCAGGCCCACCATATATGGTTGTTCAGGTTGAGCACTGTACAAGCCACTCACCCCACAGACACCACAGATGAGGATATTTATATTTATATTAATTTCTGAGGGCTGCTGGAACAAATTACCTCCAACTTCGTGGCTTAAAACAACAGAAATTTATTCTCTCACAGTTCTGGAGGGCAGAAGTCTGAAATCGAGGTGTCAGGAGGGCCACACTCCCTCTGGAGGCTCCAGGGAAGGAGGCTTCCTTGCCTCCCCAGCTTCCAGTGGCGGCCAGCAGTCTTTGGCTTGTGGCCACATCGCTGCAGTCTCTGCCTCCGTCGTCATGCGGCCTCCTCTGTGTCTCTGTCCTGTGTTCCCTCATAAGGACACCACCAGGCCCCACCCTACTCCAGGTGACCTCAACCGTCTACATCTGCAAAGCGCTGTCCCAAATAAGCTTAGTCTGAGGTTCTGGATGGGCATGAGTTTGATGGGCACCAGTCACCCCAGGACAGGAGTGGAGCCATTGGCTAGAAGAGTTCTCATAGCAGGGACTCAGGGCAAGGGCGGTGCTGGTGGCAGATGCATCCTGGCCCTCGGCTCGCCTGGGCTCCCCAGAGACACAGCCAGTGGGGAACGCAGAAGACAGGCGTGCAGACCTGCGTGGCATCTGATTCTGTGCTCACGGAGCCAGGCCTGCTCCCGTCCTCCCAGCGGGCAGGTCCGGCCGCCCCTCCATCCTTGGACCGTCAGGAACCCCAGAGGTCACCTGGCCAGTCAGGAAGAGAAACCCAGAGCTTGGCAGATTTGTCCCCACTCAGTCCAGCGTGTGGACCCCCAAAGGCTGAGGGGCTGACTGGGGCTGCTCCTGAGAGCATCACCATGGTAGACTGGGGGAGAAGTCACCCCAAATCCTCTCTGCCACCTTCTTTTGAGAAATGGCAAGCTCAAGCCACCAGGGCTGGTGATGGCAGCCACAGTGTCCCCCTCCTGCCACCTTCCTGGTCGTCTCCTAGGCATCCTGGAGCACAAACACAGACGTTACATGACTTGCTGAAGGTCACACGGCCACCATGGGCAGAGCTGGGGTCAGAGAGCCCCAGAGTGCAGCCCCGGAGGCCTCCTCAGCCACCACGTTGCTCATCGTAGCAGCAAGGGCTGCACCGCCCCCCGCAGGTCACTGCCAGGAAAACGTGCACGGAAACGAAGCCCCCGCTGATCGGGGCCAGGGTTCCCCCCGACTCGCCCTCTGGGGGCCGTCCTGGGTACTGCAGGGCCCTGAGCAGCGTCCCTGGCCTCCACCCACTCCTTGCCAGGAGCTCCCGAGTCGTGACAACCACAGATGTCCCAGACACCGCCCGGCGTCTGCTGGGGGCAGGAGTGGGAAGCAGAAGTCTAAGGTGCAGAGTGGCTCCTGTGTCTCTTTCTGGAGACGTTCCATAAATAGGATCTTTCCTGTATTAACAAATGCTCAGCCTTACAAACCGCTCTGTGTAGGAGCCGACACAGACGGAGCCCTGGCTGGGCTCCCGCTTTCCATGGTGCAATCAGGGAAACCAAGGCCCAGAGGCCACCGTCACAGGCAGAGCTGACGTTCCAGCCCCGGCCTCCTCCGAGCCCAGAGCTTGCTGCCTTCCTCTTCCTCCTCCTCCCTCACCCGATGATTCTGCTGGGAGCCGCCCGGGAGCCCAGGAGGGGCGGGTATGCAGCCGCCTTGAAGTCGGCTGTCACCTTCCTGTCTCCTGCCGTCATCATGGCTGTGATCTCACCAGGCTGTAATTACCTCTTTGTGTGTCTTCCTGCTGGTCAAGGCAGCTGCGGCTGAGCTGCAGCCCTAATTACAGCCCGAAATAAGCGCAGGTGGGGCCTCCCACACGTATGCCGGCTGCTGTCCTGAGCACCTGGCTCCAGCCCTGTGCTGCCGTCCTCAAAAGAACCCCCACTCCGTAGATGCACAAGGCCAGGCTGGGAGGGGCAGACGAACAGCCGAGGCAGGCCTGGGCCAGGCACAGAGCCCTGCACACCGAGGGGCCGCGTGGATGCTTGGGGAGCCAGACCAGGGCTGCCGCCCTGAGAGAGGAGAGAATTTGTGCAGAAGTGGTGGTGGATGGAGCTGGGTAATCCTGGCCCACAGACCTGTCAGTCAGGAGAGGCTTCAAGCACCACAGGAACCAACAACCCCAAAGCTCAGTGGCTTCAACACAACCAAAACTCTTCTCGCTTACTCTGCAGGGGACGTCCAGTTGTTTTTTGTTTGTTTGTTTGTGATGGAGGCTCGCTCTGTCGCCCAGGCTGGAGTGCAGTGGCGCGATCTCGGCTCACTGCAAGCTCCGCCTCCCGGGTTCACGCCATTCTCCTGCCTCAGCCTCTCCAAGTAGCTGGGACTACAGGCGCCCGCCACCATGCCCGGCTAATTTTTGTATTTTTAGTAGAGACGGGGTTTCACCATGTTGGCCAGGCTGGTCTTGAACTCCTGACCTCAAATGATCCACCCGCCTCGGCCTCCCAAAGTGCTGGGATTACAGGCATGAGCCACTGTGCCTGGCCCAGTTTTCTTTTTGAGCCAGAGTCTTGCTGTCACCTAGCCTGCAGTGCAGTGGCGTAATTCCAGCTCACTGCAGCCTCGACCTCCTGGGCTCAAGGGATCCTCCTACCTCTGCCTCCCAGGCCACAGACGTACGCCACCACAGCTGGATGATTTTTAAATTTTTGTAGAGACGGGATCTCACTATGTTGCCCAGGCTGGTTTCGAACTCCTGGACTCAAGCAATCCTCCTGCCTTGGCCTCCCAAAGTGCTGGGCTCACAGGCATGAGCCACTGCACCCCGCCCCCCACCAAGGGCTTGTCTGATGTTGACACGCGCCTCCAATCATGACCACAGCGAAGTGGACTGGGAAGTAGCACGATGGCTCCTAACATTCCCGATGAAAGTGGGCCACGCCCCCTTGCACGTTTCAGGGGGGCAAAGAAAGGCCCAGAGGCTCACCCTCGGCGGGGTGGAGAAGTGGCGCAGGGATCCGCGGGGCAGCGCTGCCGTCGCCAGCCTCCGAGATGCCCCTGCGAGCCTCGGTTCCCGGCGTTCACGGCCTGGTGCCGTCCCTTCCCCCTGCACAGCCGGAACGGGACTGCAGAAGCAGCGGACAGAGTGTGGCCTCCGAGGCGGGTCACGAAGGACATCGTGGTGTCCCCTTCCCTCCTGGGTGGGTTGCTGGCTCGGCTGTGCAGCCGCCATGCGGTGGGGTCGCTCGCGCAGCTCCCAGGGAGCACCTGCAGCCGCTGCCAAGAGCCGCGCGGGCTCCCCTGCGGGGGAGTGGGCCGCCTCGCGTCGAGCCCCGGGGGGAGTGTGGCCCCGGTAACCTCATGAGAGACCCCAAGCCAGAGCCTCGCAGCAAAGCCGCCGCCGAGACGCTGTGACAATAGTACATGCTTGTTGGTTTTAGGCCTCTAGGTTTGGGGTGTGATCTGTGAGGCCGCAGCAGCCTGCCCGACCTCACAGCAGATCCTGATGAGAGGGGCCTCGGTCCGGCTCCTGCTGGCTCATGCAGAGGGGTCAGCTGGGCTCAGCTCGCGGTCGTGAAGTCAGGCGTGATGGGAGCTCGGGCCACCGTGCTGACACTGCGCCTGCCCCCAGCGCATTTTGGGGATGACCTCATGGATGGTAAAAGCGCTCAGCAGATTAGAAGGGCCAACAAATGGGGCCTTTACTACTTGGGAGGGAAAAGGAGCGTACAGCCAGATGGGCCCAGAGTTGAATTGCAGGTCGCTGCCCTCCCGCCTCCGGGCCTGTTTCCTCCTCCATAGCAGAGCTTTGACCCTGAGTTCGCTGAGATGGCACATCCATCCCGAAGCCCTGAACTGAGCAGCAGCGATGACCAGGGAGGCACGTGTTCACCAAGCACCCACCGTGCACCAGCCCAGCATTACTGAGCACCTACTGCACACCAGCCCAGCATTACTGAGCACCTACTGCACACCGGCCCTGCATTACTGAACACCTACTGCACACCAGCCCAGCATTACTGAGTACCTACTGCACACCAGCCCAGCATTACTGAGTACCTACTGCACACCAGCCCCACATTTACTGAGCACCTATTGCATGCTGGCCCAGCATTTACTGAGCACCCACTGCACACCAGCCCCATATTTACTGAGCACCTATTGCATGCTGGCCCAGCATCACTGAGCACCTACTGTGCGCCAGCCCTGCATTACTGAGCACCTGCTGCATGCTGGCTCAGCACTTCCCTGGCACCTACCACAGGTGGCCCACGGAAAGGTGAAGTCGTGTGCCCAGGTCATGCCGGAGGAAAGGCTGCCCTCCTTACCATGAAGCTGAGCTCCCAGAAGGGAAAAGCGTAAGCCCTGAGGTTGGCCACTTCCTCCTGGGACCCTTGGCCAGGCCATGGGGCTGCCCTGAGCCTCAGTTTCCCTATATGTCCCAGAGGAAGTAACAGGCCACTAGCATGAGGCCTGGCCGGGAACTGACGGGGGGAGTGAGGCCCGGGGGTTAAGCAGCCCACCCAGGGTCCTGCAGCGGCCCCCACGCTGGCCACAGTGCTCCCTGGCCACTCCCTGGTGCCCTCCACGGGAGCGTGTGTCACACTGCCAGCACACAAGTGGCACGGAGTAACGCCTCAGGCTCCTCACTGGGGCAAGGAATCGAACCCACCCCAGAGCCGGCAGCAGGGCTGACAGCCTTCTGTAAGGGGCCAGATGGTGAACATTTCAGCTTTGCGTGGCAGCCTCCATCCTGACATTCAGCTCTACGGTTCTGGTCTGAAGCTGCCACAGGCCACATGTCAGCGGACTGACATGGTTACGTTCCAATAAAGCTTTATTTGCACAAGGGGGCAGCGGGTCGGATTTGACCCTCAGGCTGACTGTGGGGCCTTGCCTGTGGGGATTGTGGGGAGAGAAACACCACCACTGGCCCCAAGCAGCAGCTGTCGCCTGTAATCCCAGCAGTTTGGGAGGCTGAGGTAGGAGGATCGCTTGAGCCCAGGAGGTGGAGGCTGCTGTGAGCCCTGATTGTACCACTGCTCTCCAGCCTGCACAACACACTGAGACCCCGTCTCAAAAAAATTTTAAAAAATGAAATGTCAGCTGTGTTAAATATTCAGCACAGGCTGGGCACGGTGGCTCACACCTGTAATCCCAGTACTTTGGGAGGCCAAGGTGGGCGGATCACGAGGTCAAGAGATCCAGACCATCCTGGCCAACACGGTGAAACCCCGTCTCTACTAAAAATACAAAAATTAGCTGGGCGTGGTAACACGTGCCTGTAATCCCAGCTACTCAGGTGGCTGAGGCAGGAGAATCGCTTGAACCCGGGAGGTGGAGGTTGCTGTGAGCTGAGATTGTGCCACTGCACTCCAGCCTGACGACAGAATGAGACTCTGTCTCAAAAAAGAAAGAAAAGAAAAAAAGAAATGTCAGTTGTGTTAAATGTTGAGCACAGTATTTGGCCAAGTGTAAACAGGCGCTGCTGCTGCAGCGAGGAAGACCAGAGGGTCCTGGTGTTGTGGGACAAAGACTGGAGAGACCAAAAAAGGTTCAGGAGAGTTTATCAAGGTGATCACCGGCTCAGCCGGACACACATCCAGAAAGTCTGAGCTCCAAACAAAGGGCTTTTCCCACTTTCAAACATCGTAAGGCGGGAACTACGTGAGGTGGGAAGCAAGTTACAGAGGCGAGAAGCAAAGGCAGTTAATCAAGCATTACAGCATTTATTTTTCTTTTTTTCT
Organism: Nomascus leucogenys; assembly: GCF_006542625.1. Classification (NCBI taxonomy): domain Eukaryota; kingdom Metazoa; phylum Chordata; class Mammalia; order Primates; family Hylobatidae; genus Nomascus; species Nomascus leucogenys. Next base: position 407,276 of record NC_044398.1, on the reverse strand, counting down.
TTCTTTTTTTTTTTTTGAGACGGAGTCTCACTCTGTCGCCCAGGCTGGAGTGCAGTGGTGCCATCTTGGCTCACTGCAACCTCCACCTCCCAGGTTCAAGCGATTCTCCTGCCTCAGACTCTCGAGTAGCTGGGACTACAGACGTGCACCACCACGCCCGGCTAATTTTTGTATTTTTAGTAGAGACGGGGTTTCACCATGTTGGCCAGGATGGTCTCAATCTCTTGACCTCGTGATCCTCCCACCTTGGCCTCCCAAAGTGCTGGGATTACAGGCGTGAGCCAGCATGCCCGGCCAACATTTCTTACATCTTGAGAAAAACATGTCTTACAACCTAAACTTATCAGTCTTGTGACCCTGCAGCCGTGCTAGGGAGGTAAGCAGGAACTCGCTGGGCCTGTAATAAACTGAGGAATGTGGAGTTGGAGAGTATAGATAAGGTCCACTGACTACAGAGAGAAGACAGGCTGTTAATATTCTCTTTTAACTTGAGTGTAAGGGCGGGGGTCACACTTTGCAGCAACTTTAAGAGGATTTTAAAATTTCTATTACTACTACTATTAGGTTAGGGTTGATTTCATTAATTCCTTCTTCACTGGGGCCAGATGCCCCCGACAGATGCCTGTTGATTGATTCAACAGACATTTACTGAGCACCTACTGTGTGCAGGGCAGTGTTCTAGGCACCAGGGCTATAACCAAGATGAACTTCCGGCCCTGGAGGGCACGTGCCCACACACTGGTGGGAGACATGAAGCTCACAGGGATGTGGGACAGGATGACCACTAGGAAGAAAACAGGAGAAAAGGAGTTAGGCGTCAGGGAGGCGACGTTTGAGGGGAGACCTGGAGGAGACCAGGGAGGAGGTGAGGGAGATCTGGGGGAAGGCAGTGTCACTGCCCTTGCAGAGGCCCTGAGGCCCGTCCAGAGTTGGAGCTGGGAAGCCAGGGCTGGATGGGAGCTGCGGCGAGGAGAGGCCTGAGCTGGGTGGAGGCTGGGAGGAGGGAGGCCCGGGCTGGGGGTGCTGGCGGGGAGGAGGCCCAGGCTGGGTAGGGGCTGGGAGGAGGGAGGCCCAGGTTGGGAGGAGGGAGGCCCAGGTTGGGAGGAGGAGGCCCGGGCTGGGAGGAGGCTGGGAGGAGTGAGGCCTGGCTGGGTGGGGGCTGGGAGGAGGGAGGCCTGGCTGGGTGGGGGCTGGGAGGAGGGAGGCCTGGCTGGGTGGGGGCTGGGAGGAGGGAGGCCTGGCTGGGTGGGGCTGGGAGGAGGGAGGCCTGGCTGGGTGGGGGCTGGGAGGAGGGGGGGGGGGGGGGGGGGAGGCCTGGCTGGGTGGGGGCTGGGAGGAGGGAGGCCTGGCTGGGTGGGGGCTGGGAGGAGGGAGGCCTGGGCTGGGGATGCTCCAGGGAGGAGAGGCCCTAGCTGGGAGGAGGGAGGCTGGGGGCTCAAGAGGGGAGCTGCAGGGATAGAGGGTGAGGAGGAGGGGAGGCCGGGGATGGGGGGTAGGGGAAGAGGGGAGGCTGGGGCTGGGTGGGCGCGAGCGCTCTGCCTGCCGGCCCCCAACGTCCCCGTCTCCGCAGGGCCGCCTTCAACAACAACGTGAGCGTGGCCTACGAGTGCCTGAGCGCCGGCGGGCGCAGGAAGAGGCCGGGACTGGACGGGCGCACCTACAGCGAGCTGCTCAGGCGCATCTGCCGGGACGGCCAAGCCCCCGAGGAGGTGGTGGCGCCGCTGCTGCGCAAGGTGCAGTGCCGTGACCACGAGGCGGTGCCGCTGAGCGTCTTCCGCGCGGGCACGCTCACCTGCTTCGTGCTGCTGGAGTTCGTGGCGCGCGCCGGCGCGCTCTTCCAGCTGCTGGAGGACCCGGCTGCCGCCGTGGCCGACCGCCGCGTGGGCCAGGCCGTGCTGGACACCCTGGAGGGCGCGCTGCAGGCCAGCGACGCCGCCGCGCCCGCGCGCTTCCTGGAGGCCGGCTCGCGCTTGGGGCCCGACAGCCTGGCGCTGGCGCTGGACCGCGCCGTCGGGGGGCGGCGGCCCAGCGCGCCCATGACCCGCGAGGAGTTCCTGGAGAGGGCGGCCGCGCTGTTCATCGCGAAGGTCAAGCCGGTGGGCTGAGCCCCGTGGGCCGCGCGGATCCGGGATCTGCACCGGGGGGTCCCCGCGTGCGGGGCGCGCGGAGCCTTCCCCTCCCCCCGGTGAGGGCCTGCAACGAGGCGCCCAGCCCTGCGGAGGAGGCCGGGGCTCCCAGGAAGCGGACGCCCCGTCCCCACACAGCGCCGCGGCCGCCCCCCCACCCCCGCGGGAGCCCCTGTCCCACGCTAATAAAATCTGTTGCGAGGCTGACGCTGGTGTGTGTGCGCGCGCCCGCCTCCCAGCCCCGGTGCCCGCAGAAGGCGCTTTTCCCCAGCAGGCCCCGCACGGCCCCGGAACCGCGGCGGCTGGAGGCGGGATTCGAGGCCGGAAACGTCGGGACCCCTGGACCCGGCCTGGTGGGAGCAGAGGAGGGGGAAGCCCCGCGGGGCCCTGCGGAGCCTGAGGCCGGAGAGCAGGCGGCTCTTCTGGAACGCGGGGCCGGGGCCTTCTAGCCCCGCCCGGCCCAGGTATCCTCCCTGGGCCTCAGTCTCCCCAGATGTCAAACGAAGAGGCCCGCTGGGCAGATGGTAGTGACATTGGTGAGGCAACAGCCCCAACACTTCCCAGGAACTGAAGTGCCTCATGTGATTGATTCCCAGGCCCAGGCAGCGGAGGTTACACCCTCAGCAAGGGCTCAGCTGGGATCTGCGCCCGGCCTGCTCCAGAACGCACAGGGCCTCCCACTCGCCACCGGTGGGGAGGGTCGTCCGGTATCCCCAGTGCCCCCCCCCCCCCGCCACAACAGCCAGAATCACTTCTCAGACTGAAAGAGCAAATCCAGCCAGGCGCGGTAGCTCACGCCTGTAACCCCAGCACTTTGGGAGGCTAAGGCGGCGGATCACTTGAGGTCAGGAGTTCGAGACCAGCCTGGCCAACATGGTGAAACCCTGTCTCTACTAAAAATTAAAATAAAATTTAAAAAATAGCTGGCTATGGTGGCGGGCGCCTGTAATCCCAGCTACTCAGGAGGCTGAGGCAGGAGAATAACTTGAACCCAGGAGGCAGAAGTTGCAGTGAGCTAAGATTGAGCCACTGCACTCCAATCTGGGCGACAGAGAGAGACCCTGTCTCAAAAAAAAAAAAAAAAAAAAAAAAAAAACAGGCCGGGCACAATGGCCCACGCGTGTAATCCCAGCACTTTGGGAGACTGAGGCAGGCGGATAATGAGGTCAGAAGATCAAGACCATGCTGGCTAACATGGTGAAAACCCGTCTCTACTAAAAAATACAAAAAATTAGCCGGGCGTGGTGGCGGGCGCCTGTAATCCCAGCTACTCGGGAGGCTGAGGCAGAAGAATGGGGTGAACCCGGGAGGCGGAGCTTGCAGTGAGCAGAGATCACACCACTGCACTCCAGCCTGGGCGACAGAGCGAGACTCCGTCTCAAAAAAATAAAAAAAAAAGTGAATCCGGAACCCCAGCTCCGAACGGTTGCTGGCAGGTGACTTCACTCCCTTGGCCTCAGTCTCTCCTGTTAAATGAGAGTCCCGACAGCCTGTTCTGCTGGGGGGGTCCCATCGGAAGTAGGGAACACTCAAGCTGTGTTTCTCCCCTGCTCTCACCACCACATCACAGTCATCCACACAGAAAAGACTTCTGTGAGCACGTGGGAGCCCACGTGGGGCCTGAGCAGCATTTCCGGTGAGCACGGGCTGGGGGCTGAGCAACAGGACACAAAACTCAAGAGAGCCGGGCGTAGTGGCTCACGCCTGTAATCCCAGCACTTTGGGAGGCCGAGGCGGGCGGATCACGAGGTCAGGAGACCGAGACCATCCTGGCTAACACGGTGAAACCCCGTCTCTACTAAAAATACAAAAAATTATCTGGGCGTGGTAGCGGGCGCCTGTAGTCCCAGCTACTCGGGAGGTTGAGGCAGAAGAATGGCGTGAACCCGGGAGGCAGAGCTTGCAGTGAGCCGAGATTGCGCCACTGCACTCCAGCCTGGGCGACAGAGTGAGATTACGTCTCAAAAAAAAAATAAATAAACAGGAGAGGCCCCTGTCCTCCCAAAGCCCACAGCCAGGCAGGCTGAGGTAGGCTTAAATCCTGGACACCCAGACAGGGACGAAGGGCACGGAGGCTTCCAGGAGTGACCAATCAGAGGACACCAAAGCTGGTCCCAGGGTGCAGCTCACACTCCGCCCCGGTCCCTTGAGGCCAAGGCCGACGGAAGCCCACCTTCCCTGGCCCACCCAGCTCCCCGGGGCCTCCCCTGATCCCTGACCTTGTGCTGCCCGCTGTGCCTGCCCTCAGGTCCCGAGGACTCCCTCTGTCCTGATCCCGGCATGACCCTTGCCAGTGCAGCCGGGAAAGCTGACCCGTCCTCCCTGGCCTCACAGCAGCGTAGAACGCGGCAATTCCCTCTGGCAGCACCCACAGGCTCCTGCCCCACCCCACAGTCCCCCTTGGAAGCGTCCTCTCTCTCCCCAGCTCCACTGGTGGCTCCGTCCAGGGCCTCCCTTCCTCCCAAGAGTCCTCCTCTCCTGGCTCCCCGGAGACATCCCAAACCTGACACATCCAAGACGGAGCTTCTGGCCGGCTCCCTGGACCCTGGGCTCCTCCAGAGTTTCTGGTCTCTGTGGAAGCCTCTCACCCAATCCACGGAGCACTGAGACCACGGCCAGACGCCTTCCCGGGCTCCACAGTGGCCCTCACTGCACCTCATCCTGAGGCACCCTGCCTGCCCTCCCTTCACCGCCCCTGGCTGGTCCAGCCAACACCCTCGCCCACCTGGACCCCCAGTCCCCACCAGCCCGTCAGAGCATTCCCTCCCCCAGCCTCAGCGATGGGTTCAGAGAAACCCAGTTGGCCACTCAGATGCAGCCGGGAGCTGTTTCTAGGGGCACAGTGCTGGGCGGCTGGGTTGGGTGCATGGGCCGGACTCTGCACCCATCACCTCCGCCATGTCTGTGAAAAAGGCCGGCACTCACGACAGCTGAGCGGGAGGCTCTCCGGCATCTTCTCACCTCTGTCCCGCACTCACCACCCTGGGCCTCTAGCCAGTCAGGCTGTCCCCACCTCAGGGCCCCCGGACGTGCTGTTCCCTCTCCCTGCAGCACTGTTCCCGCAGACCTGCCTGCTGCTTCCCCACAACAGCGGGGTCTCTGCTCAAATGTCACCTCCTGGGTCCAAGGTGCCTTCCTACACCATCCCTGTGGCTCTCTAGCCCCTGGCATTCTTTAGAAACTGCTTATTTATGTATTTATATGCTGGTTTGTGGCCTCTCTCCCTGGGAACCCAAGGGCAAGAAGTTTGCTGCTTTTGTTCACTGCTCAATCCCCAGAACCTGGATTTGCACATAGAAGGGAAGGAAGAGAAGGAGAGAGGGAAGGAGGGCAAGGGAAGGGAAGGGGAAGGGAATGGAAGGGGAGGGGAGGAGAGTGGAGGGGAAGGGAGGGGAAGGGAGGGAAGGGGAGGGGAAGGGAGTGAAGGGGGAGGGGAGGAGAATGGAGGGGAGGGGGAGGGGAGGGGAGGGGGGAGGGGAGGGGAGGGGGAGGGGAGGGAGGGGGAGGGAAGAGCGGGGAGGGAAGGGAAGAGAGAGGGAGGCGAAGGGAGGGAAAGAAGGAAGCAATTTTCCCCGAGGAAGAAGCTGGAAGTCATTGAGGTGTGTTAATCCCTGGAAGTCATTGAGGTGTTAATCCCTGTAGCTGCAGTAACAAATTTAGTGACTTAGCAGGAACGTATCATCTCACAGCTCTGGAAGGCAGAACTTCTAAAATCAAGGCATGAACAGGACTGGTCCCTCCTGGGGGCTCAGGGAGAACCTGTTTCCTCCTTTCCCAGAGTCCAGAGGCACCCGCATCCCTCAGCTCCAGGCCCTTCCTCCCCCTTCACCTCCAAGAGCGCAACCTCTTCCAGTCTCTGACTCTCGGCCCCCTCCCCCCACCGCCCTCTTAAAAGGACACTGTGAGGACATGGGCCCCCGATCACCCCGGATGCTCTGCCATCTTGGGGTTCTTATCACACCTGCAGAGTCCCTTTTGCCACCTGAGGTGGCACAGCCACAGATTCTGGGGATCAGGATGTGGACGTCTTGGGGGCCTTATTCCCTCTTCCACGGTGAGGAACTGGCCTGGGACTGCACAGAGGAAAGCTGACCTGGAAGCCGGTTCTGATGCATCTGGAAGCACGCGGGCCCCACGGCCTTTTGCGTTTTTCCTTTTTTTTTTTTTTAGACAGGGTCTCGCTCTGTCGCTCAGGCTGGAGTGCAGTGGTAAAATCACAGCTCACTGCAGCCTCAAACTCCTGGGCTCAGGCGATCCTCCTGCCTCAGCCTCCCAAGTAGCTGGGACCACAGGTGTGTACCATCACACCTGGCTACTTAAGAAACAATTTTTTTTTTTTTTTTGGTGGAGACAAGGTCTGGCCATGTTGCCCAAGGCCCCACAGCTGCTGTGTCCTGGCTCCGTGTCCCTCTCCCCTGAGGACCATATCCTCCCACACGCACCCCTCTGCCTTCTGAGGTCATGTCTTTCTTCCCTACAGGGCACGAGAGCAGCAAGACGCCATCGTGCAAGAGTCTCCGTGACATCTCAGGCTCCACAGCAAGAGCTTGCGCAACTATCTTATCTAACCGACTTTCAGATTAAAAAACTGAAACTCGGGCCGGGTGCAGTGGCTCACGCCTGTCATCCCAGCAGTTTCAGAGGCCGAGGCAGGCGGATCACCTGAGGTCAGGAGTTCGAGACCAGCCTGGCCAACATGGCGAAACCCCGTCACTACTAAAACTACAAAAGTTAGCCAGGTATGGTGGCGTGCCTGTAGTCCCAGCTACTCGGGAGGCTGAGGCAGGAGAATCGCTTGAACCCAGGAGGCAGAGATTGCAGTGAGCCAAGATCATGCCACTGCACTCCAGCCTGGGCAACAGAGTGAGACTCTGTCTCAAAATAAAATAATAAAATAAAATAAAAACTGAAACTCATAGGCCTGGCGCGGTGGCTCACGTCTGTAATCCCAGCACTTTGGGAGGCCAAGGAGGGTGAATCACTTGAGGTCAGGAGTTCCAGACCAGCCTGGGCAACATGGTGAAACCCCATCTCTACTAAAAATATAAAAATTAGCCGGCATGGTGGCACAAGCCACCTACTTGTGAGGCTGAGGCAGGAAGATCACTTGAACCCGGGAAGCAAAGGATGCAGTGAGCCAAGATGGAGCCACTGCACTCCAGCCCGGGTGACAGAGCAAGACACCATCTCAAAAATAAAATAAATAAATAAAAGTAGGCCAGGCGCGGTGGCTCACCCCTGTAATCCCAGTACTTTGGGAGGCCGAGGCGGGTGAAACACGAGGTCAGGAGATCGAGACCACGGTGAAACCCCGTCTCTACAAAAAATACAAAAAATAAGCCGGGCGTGGTGGCGGGCGCCTGTAGTCCCAGCTACTCGGGAGGCTGAGGCAGGAGAATGGCATGAACCTGGGAGGTGGAGCTTGCAGTGAGCCGAGATCGCGCCACTGCACTCCAGCCTGGGCGACGGTCAGACTCCGTCTCGAAAAAAAAAAATAATAATAATAATAATAATAAGTAAAAAAACCTGAGACTGGGTTTAATGTTTGAGGAATATTTCCAAGGTCATGGCAGAAACCAGATTTGAATTTAAGGCTCTTCTGTGCCATGTGATGGAAAACCTAACTCAAAGTGGCTTAATTGCAGCCATAAAAAGGGATGAGTTCATGTCCATTGTAGGGACATGGATGAAACTGGAAACCATCATTCTCAGCAAACTATCCAAGGACAAAAAACCAAATACCGCATGTTCTCACTCGTAGGTGGGAACTGAATAATGAGAACACATGGACACAGGAAGGGGAACATCACACATCGGGGCCTCTTGTGGGGTGGGGGAGGGGGGAGGGACAGCATTAGGAGATATACCTAATGCTAAATGACGAGTTAATGGGTGCAGCAAAACAACATGGCACATGGATACATATGTAACAAACCTGCACGTTGTGCACATGTACCCTAAAACTTAAAGTATAATAATAATAAATAAAGTGGCTTAACGAAGAAGGAATTTATTTTTATTTATTTACTTTTGAGACGGAGTTTCACTCTTGTTGCCCACGCTGGAGTCCAATGGCATGATCTCGGCTCACCGCAACCTCTGCCTCCCAGGTTCAAGTGATTCTCGGGCCTCACCCTCCCTAGTAGCTGGGATTACAGGCATGTGCCACCACGCCCAGCTAATTTTGTATTTTTAGTAGAGAAGGGGTTTCTCCATGTTGGTCAGGCTGGTCTGGAAACTCCTGACCTCAGGTGATCCACCCTCCTCGGTCTCCCAAAGTGCTGGGATTACAGGCGTGAGCCACCGCGCCCAGCACGAGGAAGGAATTTAACCTGGTTGTGGTGGTGTGCACGTGTGGTCTCAGCTACCTGGGAGGCTGAGGTGGGAGGACTGTTGGAGCCCAGGAGTTCAAGGCCGGCCTCAGCAACAGGGAGGGAGGGAGGAAAGGAAAATAAACTAAGAAAGGCTGGGCGTGGTGGCTCACGCCTGCAATTCCAGTACTTTAAGAGGCCAAGGCAGGAGGATCACTTGAGGCTGAGAGATGGAGACCAGCCTGGCCAACATGGTAAAACCCCATCTCTACTAAAAATTCAAAAATTAGCTGGGTGTGACAGTGCACGCTTGTGATTCTAGCTACTTCGGAGACTGAGGTGGGAGGATTGCTTAAGCCTGGGAGGCAGAGGTTGCAATGAGCTGAGATTGCGCCACTGGACTCCAGCTTGGGTGACACAGAGAGACTCCATCTCAAAACAAAGAGAGTAAGAATTTATGGGCTTGCATCATTGGAACGTCCAGGGGAGGTCAGGTACCAGCTGCATCCAAGATCACTAATGGGATTATCAACGTTTCCCCTCTCATCAGCCGGTTCAGCTTTCCTATGGTGCCGCCATTGTTCACAGGCCCCGTGGTGACACCATGACCCCGTAACTCCACGCCCAGGCCCTTCCAGCTCAGCCACCCCAGCACTGTGATCCCAGAGGAATGTCCCAGGGCTGAATCTCATTGGACGCCAGGAGTCACATGCTTGTTCCTGAACCAATCATTGCAGCCCAGGGTGGGGGCCCTGGGAACTGATGGGATGACCCCCTCCCTGCAGCCAGGGCTTGCGTCACTCCAATTCGAACCCGTTCCCACAGAGTAGGGAGCCCCCAAGCAGGCAGGTGGAAGCCCCTGGTGTCCACCGCTCCAGGGTGGTGTGAGCCTGAGCCTCCCTGGGGGTCGGGGCCCTGTGGGACCAGCTGGAGGGGCTTGAAAATCTCCCCCACCCAGGCCGGGCACGGTGGCTCAAGCCTGTAATCCCAACACTTCGGGAGGCCGAGGCGGGCGGATCACGAGGTCAAGAGATCAAGACCATCCTGGCTAACACGGTGAAACCCCGTCTCTACTAAAAATACAAAAAACTAGCTGGGCGTGGTGGCACGCGTCTGTAGTCCCAGCTACTCGGGAGGCTGAGGCAGGAGAATGGCTTGAACCCGGGAGGTGGAGGTTGCAGTGAGCCAAGATCGTGCCATTGCACTCCAGCCTGGGCAACAGAGCGAGACTCCTTCTCAAAAACAAAAAAACAAAAAAAAAAGCAGCAGCCGGGTTCAGTGGCTCGCGCCTGTAATCCCAGCACTTTGGGAGGCTGAGGCGGGTGGATCACCTGAGGCCAGGAATTCGAGGCCAGCCTGACCAACATGGAGAAACCCCGTCTCTACTAAAAACACAAAAATTAGCCAGGCGTGGTGGCGCATGCCTGTAATCCCAGCTAGTCGGGAGGCTGAGGCGGGAGAATCGCTTGAACCCAGGAGGCGGAGGTTGCAGTGAGCCAAGATCGTGCCATTGCACTCCAGCCTGGGCAACAGAGCGAGACTCCTTCTCAAAAAAAAAAAAAAAAAAGAAAGAAAACTTCCCTCACCCACACAGTACTTCCTGGGATGTGGGTGTACGGAAGAAAAGAGACTTTGGGAGCCCTCAGAGGAGGACTCGTGATTATTCTAATTAGCATTAATTTACCCATGAGCTGCTGCCTGCCAGTTCCACGATGCCGGCAATATATCCATGACCTGTGCCACGGGAGAGACTGAGGCTCAGAAAACCCTGGGAACCTTGGTGAAAGGGCCACAGCCAGAGGGCCCCCCTAGTCCCGAGACCCTCCTTTTACTCCAGGTCCCCAGGGTGCCAGGCAGAGGGGCCTGAGGGAGGAGGCCCAGAAGCCCTTACGGGCGAGGACGCCACGGCCTGGGCCCTGGACAGCTCTGGAAATGACCGCTCGGCCCAGAGCTCTTTCTTGGATCCCTCCCTGCCTCTCCACTCCTGATGGGTTTTCCTTTCCCCAGACAGATTTGCCTGCTGGTCCTCTGCCGGGCACCAGACTCATGAGGCCAGGGGCCAGGTGTTGGGGCACCTACGGGACGGAGCGGCCCTGGTCCCAGACTGTGGTTTTTTTTGTGGTTTTTTTTTTGAGGCAGAGTCTCTGTCACCCAGGCTGGAGTGCAGTGGCGCGATCTCGACTCACTGCAAGCTCCGCCTCCTGGGTTCACGCCATTCTCCTGCCTCAGCCTCCCAAGTAGCTGGGACTACAGACGCCCGCCACCACGCCCAGCTAGTTTTTTGTATTTTTAGTAGAGACGGGGTTTCACCGTGTTAGCCAGAATGGTCTCAGTCTCCTGACCTCGTGATCTGCCCGCCTCGCCCTCCCAAAGTGCTGGGATTACAGGCGTGAGCCACCGCGCCCAGCCTGTATGTTGATGCAGCTGTGTGTACCCAGGGCATAGCAACAATGCCACCGGCACAGGCCGAGGACAGGGCCACCCCAGTCACAGGCATGACTCAGGGGAGGCTGGGCTGCCCCGTCCTCACCACGGCCAGTTCTCCCGACCAAGCTTCACGGAAAGGAGCATGTGGGCGTCTGGGCAGCCACTGAGCCGGGTCAGAAGTCAGGTGGGGTCACAGTGATGCCCAGGATCAGCTGGGGTCAAGATTCAGGTGGGCTGGGCGCGGTGGCTCATGCCTATAATCCCAGCATTTGGGAGGCCGAGGCAGACGGATCACTTTGTTAGTCCAAACTGCATCCTCCCCTTCCTTTCAAAACCTAACAACACACTTGAGGTCAGGGGTTCGAGACCAGCCTGGCCAACATGATGAAACCCCATCTCTACTTAAAATACAAAATTAGCCAGATGTGGTGGCGGGCACCTGTAATCTCAGCTACTCGGGAGGCTGAGGCGGACGCTAGCTTGAACCCGGGAGGCAGAGGTTGCAGTGAGATTGTGCCACTGCACTCCAGCCTGGGCCACAGAGCGAGACTCTGTCTCATTAAAAAAAAAAAAAAAAAAAACTCGGGTAGGACAAAGGTCAGGCTGGGAGGAGGGCACAGCCAGGCTCGGGCTCAGCTTGGGGTGGGGGCTCCGTGGGGCTGGCGCCTCTCCCGGGTCAGGTGCTGAGCGGATGCTGGCTGGGGTGGGCCTCTTTCCCAATTTCTCTGGGGGGCAGGAGCACCTCCCCAACCTCTGATGGCTCCAGCGCCTGCACTCGCCTCACAGCACATGGTGACTTCCACGGGGACCAGGGAAGCCCTCGCCGCCTCCCACCCGTCAGAGCCCTCCCTGACCTCGCCCACTTCTCAGAGCTCCGGCTGTCGGGGGAACCGAGGCAGCGCCGCGCCTGGAAGCCAGGTCTGCGGACCCCGCCTCGCTCCCGCCCCTTCCTCCCTTCCGCGTGGCCAGCGCGATCCGAGGACAGACTTCGCGCCCGTCCCCTGTACAGACGGGGAAACGGAGGCGGGGACGCGGGGTCGCGCCGGATGGACCGGCCCCGCCCCTCCGGCCCCGGTCAGGACCCCGCGCCGAGCCCCGTTCACCGCCCGCGGCCCCGCCCCGGGCCGGAACGTCACAAAACAACCCCAAAGCCGGGGGACCGGGCCGGCGACGGCGCAGAGCAGCCCTGGCCGCCTCCCTGCGCACAGCGTCCGCGGTGCTGGTCGAGCTGGGGGCGACGGCGGCGGCCTCGGGGATCGGAAGAGCCCAGGGCTGCGCGCTCTAACCCTCCCTCCCGGCGGCGGCGCTCGGCGCGGTAGGCGGGACCGGGGCCGGGACTCCACTTCCCGGCGTCCCCCGCGGGCGGGCGCGCTGGCGTAGGTCGGGCCTGGCCGCGGCGCGCAGGCGCAGTCGGGGCCCGGCGGAGCGCGCAGGCGCAGCGGGGGGCGGGGCGCGCGGGCCCGGTCAAGGCAAGCGCCGTTGGGGCGGCGGTGCCAGAGCTGGTGGAGCGCTCGGGGTCCCCGGGCGGCGGCGGCGCAGAGGAGGAGGCAGGCGGCGGCGCTGGTGGCTCCCCCTCGGACGGTGCGCGGCCCGGCCCGTCTCGCGAACTCGCGGTGGTCGCGCGGCCCCGCGCGGCGCCGACCCCGGGCCCCTCCGCCGCCGCCATGGCTCGGCCGCTAGTGCCCAGCTCGCAGAAGGCGCTGCTGCTGGAGCTCAAGGGGCTGCAGGAAGAGCCGGTCGAGGGCTTCCGCGTGACACTGGTGGACGAGGGCGACCTATACAACTGGGAGGTGGCCATCTTCGGGCCCCCCAACACCTACTACGAGGGCGGCTACTTCAAGGTGAGCGTGGCGACCCCCGCCCGGGTCCCGGAGCCGACGAGCGATCTCGGGCGCCGGGAACCAGCTCCCTGCCCCGCGGTCCTAGCGCTGTTCTTGGGCGGGCCCCGCAGCCTCCTGGCTTGGGCTTGTTTCCCTTCTATGGCCAGGTTCCCCCACCCAGCTCTGCCCGGCCCCCTCCTCGGGCGGTCTCGGGGACCTTCAGTCTCTGCTGCAGTCCCCGAAAATCCCCAGTTCCCTTTAAGGCACCGTCCGGTCCCCTGTTAGGCTCTTGGCCCCCGGAGGGGTGGCCGGGGGCCCTCCCTGTAGCATCTGGGCGTGGGGCTCTTGCCCACCTCCTCCTTGGCGGGGGCTCGACCCCGGCTGCCTCCCCCTCCGCCCCTGCGAGAAAGAGGGAGCGGAGCCGAGGCCGCGCCGGCCTTTCAGCTGCCCTCCCCGCCCTCCCCGGAGGAGACAAAGGCCCCCCCAGACCCCGCAGCTGCTATTGTTGGGGAGCTGGGCCCGTGAGCGGGGGAGCGAGGCCAGCCTGGGGGTGGCTGGCGCGGCCACTCGCTCAGGCTCCAACAAAGGCCCGGATGAGCCTTGGCAGCCAGGACCTGCCTGGAAAGCGGCCACCCTTGCCAATAGCAGCCGGCCAGGCGCCCTGGGCTCCATCCCCTGCTTTATGTAACCTGCGCCCTCGGGAAGGCTGAGGTAGGGGCGTCCCTCCCACCTGCTCCCTGCAGCTCTTCTCAGGCCTCCCGGCTCGGACCCGCGTCCCGGACCCCGACCTCAGAAGCTCCGGGTTCGCTCATCCCAGCTGGTCTTGGCCTTTCTCAGATTCCACTGAACAGGTGGCTTCTTGTGACCCAAACCCCGAGTTCTGGGCCATTTCTTCTGCCCTCTGGCGGTTTAATTCCAAGCAGTTTCGTGATGTTTTTGTTGTTGGGAGCAGGGAGGCTGTTTCTGTCCCATGTGAAAAGGACTCAGGCCAAAACCAGGGCCGTTTTCTTGATCTAACGATCCAGACATGACCTTTGACTCCTTTAGCGTTCAGGGACCTCGTTCTCGGGGCCAGAGGGACCAAGCGAGGGGCCCTGTGTGAGAGGTGGGGAACGAGCACCCTGTCCAGGAATCTCCCCCTCCCGCCGTCACTTCCTGCCAAGAGCTTGGACACGACACGGCACCGCCTGGCCCACTCTGCCCCGGCCAGCTGCGGGCGTGGGGCCGAGGGACGGATGCCTCCCGCACGATGTGTATCTGCTCTCCGGGCTAATGAATGTCTGAACCGCGCCCGCTCAGCGGCTGTGAGGGTAGCAGCCTGGTCTGCTGGGGGCTGTTCCTGAGCTGAGGTTCTGGGTTACAGCAGAGGGTGGGTGGCCCGTGGGTTCTGCATCTGGAATCCTGCGTCCCCACACAGGGAACAGAGTTTGGGCCTGGAGGTTGCCAAATGGTTTTAGCAGCCCCCTCCCCCAGCCCCTTTTGTGTGCTTGGGGGAGCAGCTGGCTATGAGGAGGGGCAGCCCCACCTCGAAGCCAGGCCTGTGAGGCGGCTGCTGTTCTGGAAGGAAGGGATGCGGGTTTCTGGCTGCTGCCCACCAGACCGGTTGCCAGGGATTGTGGGCCGGCATTAGGGGATAATCCGGTTTTCCAGATTTCCCGGGGAGGGGCCTCTAGACATCTGCCGCAGGGTCAGTCCTCAGAAGCCAGCGTTGAGACGGGGGTGCTGCCACCCACGAGGACTCCCTTCCCGCTGTGCTGGGAGGGAGCTGGGAGAGCGTGGAAGTACAGGAACTGTCGAGTGCCCAGGGCTGCTGCTGCCCAGCCACGGCCTGCAGCCACTGTTCCTTCAGGAGCCGGAGCGAGCCCTGGGGCAGGGGCCGCCGGAGAGAGCCCTGCACAGCTTGACTCGCAGTGTGTGCTTGGTGAGGCGCTGTCCTTCTCTGAGCCTGGGCCTGCTCCGGGTAAAAGGCATTCTTAGAGGTGCCGAAAACAAGAGGCTCATTGGGACTTGGTGGGGTTTGGTACAGGTGAGGCCTTGGCTGTTGTCAAGGATTGGCACCTGAAACCCAGCACCAGGCTTGGGGGGCCTGAAGTCTTGGGGAACTGCTAGGCAGTTCTGAGACAAGTTCCAGCCTTGCTCTGTGGCTGCGGCCAAGTCACTTGCCTCACGGGGCCCCAGTGAGTTCTCTGTGAAACAGAGGACACCCCCCAAGACCCCCCTAGCACCCTCCCTGTCCAGGAGGGGCCCGCCTACAACCCAAGACCCCCCAAGTGCCCTCCCTGTCCAGGCCTCGCGCACGATCACTCTTTGGGGATGCTGCCCTCGTGCCTTGGAGTGCTGAGTGCCACCAGGACCCCTGACCCAGACACCCCCTGTGTCTGGCACTGGGGCCCAGCAGGAAAACAATGAGGCTTCCTTGTTTACCTGCTGTGGCCCAGGAGGGCTGTGGGTGGCATCACGCCCAGGCTGCAGGCCAGACAGCTCTGTCACCCAGCACGTGGCTGCAATCCTCCCTCTGTGGCTGTCCTTGCCAGCAGGTCTGGACCCCCAGAGCCTGGGTGACCACAGGGAACGAGTCCTGCCAGGTTTCTGTGACCTATGGGTCTGCTTGCCTGACCCCCCAAGACCGGACACCTGAGGGCAGACGGCCATACTGACTCATCCCCTCCCACGGCCTGGGCCAGGGCAGGTGTCATGAGTGTTTGCTGAGTGAGCAGTCATCTGTGCGAACCCTCCCCACACCCTGGCTGCCAAGGCTCTGGAGGTGCAGCCCTGCTCTTGGGCTTCAGCTCCATCCGAGGGGAGCCTGGAGCCCCTGCCAGTCCATTCTGTCTGCTGGTGGGTGCCCCTGGCCTGGGTCCCATGTGCCTGACCTGGGCTGCCACGGGCCTGGAGCCACGCGGACAGCCAGTGCCCACGTTCCCCGGCAGCTGTGCTGGGCCGGGTCCCGGCCACCTGGATTGTGTAGGAGCTGGGACCAGCTCAGGTGACTCAGAAAAGGCTTGAGGCAGCCTTCTGGGGACTTGACCCCAGGCCCGTGAGAGTTCCTGCCTTGGCCGGGATGGGGTGTCCCTCACACACACCCTCAGGCACCAGCACTGGGAGTGGGATGGCCTTGGGCACCTTGTGAGCTGGGGCAGGGCCTGGGGCTGGGCTGGGCTGAGCCACCCGCCTTCTGCCCCTGCAGGCGCGCCTCAAGTTCCCCATCGACTACCCATACTCCCCACCGGCCTTTCGATTCCTGACCAAGATGTGGCACCCTAACATCTACGAGGTGAGCACGGCCCCCACGGGCCTCACATCCTCGTCCTCCGGGAACCGGGGCGCCGGGAGCCCGTGCTGACCTCTGACCTGTCCCGACCTGTCTTCTCCTTGTGCAGACAGGGGACGTGTGTATCTCCATCCTCCACCCACCGGTGGACGACCCCCAGAGTGGGGAGCTGCCCTCAGAGAGGTGGAACCCCACGCAGAACGTCAGGTAAGCCGGCCCCACTCCCCATGTCCACCCAGAACGTCAGGTAGGCCGGGCTCCCTCTCGTGTCCACCCAGACAATCAGGGCAGTCCCACCCCCCGTGTCCACCCAGAACACCAGGTAGGCCGGGCTCCCCCTGCAGGCCGTGGCACCGAGGCCTGATTCGGGACCTGTCAGCCAGCGGTCCTGGGCCTCACTCTGCCTGCACGGTGGGTGCTTTCATGGGGCCTGCAGCACTGTGGTGTCTACGCAGACTCCCACCAGGACCCCAGGTCGGCCCCACCATCTGGAACCACCTAGAGGTGTCCCACCCTCCTCAGTCCTGGGTCCTTCTCCTTCCCCAGCCGTCTCTGGGTTGGTCGCCTCGTGCCACGTGTGCCGCCCGGGCCTCGTCCCCGGGTGCGGGCACTGGGCCGTGTTGCCTGTGTGTCCTGGAGTGTAGTCCGGGCAGGACATGCGGGCGTGAGGGCAGCCCCGGGTCTGACGGAGGGGTCTGCACCTTGCTGCTCTCCCTGGTCTTGGCATGGGAGGGAGGAGGCTGATGCAGGTCCAGCCCCTGCTGTTCTGGGGGCCTGAGACAGAAGCAGAGGCCATGAGGCCAGATGAAGGTCACCTGCTGGGCGGGTCCAGGTGTCCCCGTGACCCTCAGGGCCAGAGAAGAGCCGGAAGGCTGGGGTGCCCCGGGCCGCCCCACTCCAACCCGCCCTCCCCACAGGACCATCCTCCTGAGTGTGATCTCCCTCCTGAACGAGCCCAACACCTTCTCGCCTGCCAACGTGGACGCCTCCGTGATGTACAGGAAGTGGAAAGAGAGCAAGGGGAAGGATCGGGAGTACACAGACATCATCCGGTGAGGGCGGGCGGGGGCGTCACGGGAGGAGAGACTCAGATCCGGCCTGCACCCCAGCCCCTGGTCCCACGGCCGCCCAGCGCCAGCATCCTGGTGAGGGTGGCGGAGCTTCCTGGTGCCCATTTACAGGGTGCCAGTCACAGACGGAGGCCGGGCCGAGTGGCGGAAGGTCCAGCCAGGTTCAAGCCCAGCTTCTTGCCCCTTTCCTTTTTTTTTTTTTTTTTTTTTTGAGACAGAGTCTGGCTGTGTCGCCCAGGAGGGAGCGCAGTGGCGCGATCTCGGCTCACAGCAAGCTCCGCCTCCCGGGTTCACGCCATTTTCCCGCCTCAGCCTCCTGAGTAGCTGGGACTACAGGCACCCGCCACCACGCCCGGCTAATTTTTTGTATTTTTAGTAGAGACGGGGCTTCACCGTGTTAGCCAGGCTGGTCTGGATCTCCTGACCTCGTGATCCACCCGCCTCAGCCTCCCAAAAAGCTGAGATTACAGGCGTGAGCCACTGCGCCTGGCCTGGCCTTTTTTTTTTTTTTCTTTTTGGAGACAGAGTTTTACTCTGTTGCCCAGGCTGCAATGCAGTGGTGCAATCTCGGCTCACTGCAGCCTCCACTTCCTGGGTTCGAGCAGTTCTCCCCCTTCATCTTCCTGAGTAGCTGGGGATTACAGGTGCCCACTACCACGCCTGGCTAATTTTTGTAATTTTTAGTAGAGGTGGGATTTCACCGTCTTAGCCAGGCTGGTCTCAAACTCCTGACCTCAGGTGATCTCCCCGCCTCGGCCTCCCAAAATGCTGGGATGACAGGCGTGAGCCACCACACCTGGCCTGGTGGTTAATGTTTTCATAGATTCTTCCAGGCTTTTCAGTTTAACGCATGTCCGTTCTTTAATGAAGAAATGGGGTCGTGCTGTGCGTGCCCAGTGACTGACTGTTAGTCGGGGTGTTGGCCTTCCTTGTGTCTGGAGTGCGTCCCTGCAGGCTCTTGGCCTGGCGAGCTCTGGGTATGGCTGTGCAGCCACCTCCCAGTGCCTTCTGTACCTGCGGTCCACTTCGCCTGCGTGGCTGTGTGTGGTGACCCATGGCTCTCCCTCTCCTCCCATCACCCTCGTGCCCCAGAGCTGAGCCCCACAGCCCCTTCTCTTGGGTGCCTGTGTTCACATGAACGTGTAAACACTTGCGTGTCTGTGTACACAGACGAGGCTTTCTTTACGGGCTGACGGCCTTAACGGTTCCTGCTCTTCCTGTTACCTAGAGGCCTTTCCTATCCATTTTTTTTTTTTCAGAGTGAAATTGCATAGATTTCCTCACAGAGGCCTCACCTACTTTCGTTGGTATTTTGTATAAGCAGAATCTTAAAAACAACCTTTAAAATATCGCACACAGAATCCATGTGTCTTCCTCACCCCAGGACCCACGAGCATCCAGGGCACCTTCCGTCCTGCACCCGCTGGTCATCCCGGGGCAGCATCCTGGTGCTGGGCGGTCTCGGCTCTGAGCAGCCATGGTGGGCGGGCCCCGTGCGGCCTCCTGGGAAGTGCCCTGCAAGCACCTGCTGGCCTCTGGAGGTCACAGGGTAGCTGCCCTGGCCGTCCCTCTGTGCAGATGTCCTCGGTGGCCCTGGCCCGGCCATGTCACCTGGCCCATGTGGCTGGCTCCTTGGCCCAGTTCTTCCCGGCCACCTCCCTGAGGCACCACCCCCCTGAGATCCCAGCACAGAAATAAAAGCCACGCTATTTTTATCCATCAAAACTCCCTGCGGGTCAACTCACATGTGCCATGTGGACTGCTGTGATTGCTGTTTCTGCCTGTTTTTAAGTCTGTGTGTGTGTTGGCCTTGTGGCAGCCCAAGTCCCACTGAGCTGTGCCAGGCGGGCTGCCGTGGAGCCTGTCTTGGTCAGGGATGTTGGTCTTGCTGAACAGCACCACCAGACGGTCCTCCAGCTGATGCTGGCGGTGTGCCGGCGGCACCTCCATGGCGCAGGTCAGTTCCCACCCTGGCCCTCCCCTGCGTCTCCCCATGGCAGCCACCCATGCAGTGCCATCCCCGGGCCACCTGTCACCCACCCAGCCCATTGGAGAGCTTGGAAAGCAAAGCATGGCATCCGCTGGGTCCCGCCGCCCAGGGA
Organism: Nomascus leucogenys; assembly: GCF_006542625.1. NCBI lineage: Eukaryota > Metazoa > Chordata > Mammalia > Primates > Hylobatidae > Nomascus > Nomascus leucogenys. The sequence continues at coordinate 388,149 of NC_044398.1, read as the reverse complement.
CGTCCCTGAGGCCAGACGTCTGCCCTCCATGCGTCGTGCCTCCCCATAGAAAGCACTGGGCTTCTGGGCTGGGCTTGAGGCTGTCTGTCCACTCCCTGGTGCCCTGCCATGCGGGCACCGTGGGACCCGCACACCCCGGTAGCAGCCAGGCCCAGAGCCCAGAGCCGTGCCTGGTTGGTGATAGGGGCTTGAGGGCCGGGTTGGAGTCCCAAGCCCATTGCCTGAGGCTGCAGCTTCGTTCCTGTTTTCTGTCAAATGGGGTCAACGTGCAGCCCGGCCCTGCTGTGCCACCCCTGGAAGCCCCTTTGCTTCCAGTCCTGGGGGGACATTCTTTGACGCGTGTTCTGGAGGTGGAGCTGGGGGCAGGTTCCTCGGTGTGCGCGGTGCGGCCCCTCATAGGGCCTGGTGTACGCGGCGCGGCCCCTCATAGGGCCTAGTGTACACAGTGCCCTCCAGGAAGTTTGAGCTAACTTGTCCTCCCTTCCTGCCTAGAGGCCGGGATGGCCAGGCCCCCCAGGTTTAGAATCCTGATGAGGCCACGAAGAGGCTCAGGCCGTTTCTGCATTTCCCGTCTCGCCTGTGCTGGTTCCCGGCTCCAGGGATGGTCCTGCCTCCTGTCCTTGGGCCCTCCCAGCTGCTCCCTTTGCTCCCGCGCTCAGGAAAGGCTCTTGCTCCGAGTGGGGCTGCGTGGGCCTCCCGGCTGCCGGCATCGTTATTTTTTCCTCCCAGCTCCTGATGGGTCCCTGTGGGGTGTGCCTCGGGGTGGGGTGGGCGGGTGTGACTGCACTGCGCCCGTCCAGCCTCCCACCCGCACCTCCTGCCCTTCCCGAGCCCCCTCCTCTGTCATCTCTCCCCCTGGAGCTCCTCACGCACAGGGCTTTGTCCTAAGTGGTCGCTACACGCCGTTTTAAGAGAAACCTGAGCGCTGGGATAAGCGTCGGACCTGGGGCAGGGGGGCCGGGCAGGGGCCGGGCCCAGGCACGTGGGTGGCGCCCTCACCCACCCTGTCCCCCCAGGAAGCAGGTCCTGGGGACCAAGGTGGACGCAGAGCGTGACGGCGTGAAGGTGCCCACCACGCTGGCCGAGTACTGCGTGAAGACCAAGGCACCGGCGCCCGACGAGGGCTCGGACCTCTTCTACGACGACTACTACGAGGACGGCGAGGTGGAGGACGAGGCCGACAGCTGCTTCGGGGACGATGAGGATGACTCTGGCACGGAGGAGTCCTGACACCACCAGAATAAACTCGCAGAGTTTACCTCAGTAGGGCCGGACCCGTGGCTCCTTAGACGACAGCCTACCTCACGGAGGTTTTGTGCTGGTCCCCGTCTCCTCTGGTTGTTTCGTTTTGGCTCTTTTTCTCCTTCCCCGTGTCTGTTCTGGGTTTTCACTTGCTTCAGAGAAGAGGGGCTGCCCCACCGCCACTCACGTCACTCGGGGCTCAGTGGACGGGTCCAGGGTGGGAGCGGCCGGCCCACCTGTCCTCTCGGGAGGGGAGCTGAGCCCGACTTCTGCCGGGGCCCCCCGGCTTCTGGACTGGCTGCACCCCAGAGGAGCCACGGGGGCGCTGCTGGGAACGTGGGCAGGGGGCCGTTCCCTGACACTGCCGGCCCAGGAGGCCCAGGTGTAGCGGTCTGAGGGGCCCGGTCCCACCTGTCAGCTCCAGGGCCTGGAGCCACGTCCAGCACAGAGTGGACGGATTCACCGTGGCCGACTCTTCTCCCTGCTTTGGTTTGTTTGAAATCTAAATAAAACTACTTTATGAGAGGCCAGAGAAGCTGTGCTTGGGAGGGAGAGGCAGCCCCCAGGTCCATGAGTGACTGCACGTGGCCAGCCCCACCGGGACCCTGGCTACGCCAGGTGTGGATCTGGGAGGCCTGTCCTGGGAGGCACAGGGAGCAGCCCGGTCCCGCAGCCTGTACGCTCCCATGACTTGGGTCAGACAGGCCTGGGCAGCATCCCCCAGCCTGCGGGACAGGGGCGGCCAGAAAGCCCCCAGAGTTCCTCCCTGTGACCAGGTGCATCTAGTGGGACAGGAGCTGCCTCTGCAGGCACCAGCGAAGCTTCGTCCTGGGTACACAGCCGCCTGGGTGTTGATCTTAGCAGCTCAGGGCTCCCAGGGCCATAGATGCCCCCCCGATCAGCACTCCGGCGGCTCTAGCTCCCTCCAGGCACAGCCTCGGGGTGGGGAGCCGTGGCCCTGGGCACACACAGGGCAGGCACCTCACATCCTGGTGTCAGGAAGTCCCCAGCATCGTTTTATTTCATGTCACGGAGGAAAGCTTGGAGCTTCACTGCCCTCCCAGGGCACACTGGCTTCCAGGAACCTGCCTGCGTTCAGCTCTCCAGAAGCTCCTGGCCTTGCTTCTGGGTACCCAGAAAGCCGCGCAGTGGCTGATTCAGGGTGGAGGAGCTGTGAGGATGAGGTTTCCCACCAAGTTCAGACAGCAAATGGAGCCCTGGGGTCTCAGCAAGCCATGGCCCTCAGGGCAAACCTGGCGTCCGCCCCTATTGTGAACGAAGTCTTAGTGGCACAGCCACACCCAAGTCTCAGGATCATCCATAGCTGCTTGGTTTTGTTTCGTTTTTGAGACAGTCTTGCTCTGTCACCCAGACTGGAGTGCAGTGGCGCAATCTCGGCTCATTGCTACCTCCGCCTCCCAGGTTCACGCCATTCTCCTGTCTCAGCCTCCCGAGTAGCTGGGACTACAGGTGCGCGCCACCACGCCCAGCTAATTTTTGTATTTTTAGTAGAGACGGGGTTTCACCATGTTGGCCAGGCTGGTGTCCAACTCCCAACCTCAGGTGATCGCCCACCTTGGCCTCCCAAAGTGCTGGGATTACAGGCGTGACCCGTGCACCCAGCCTAAATTTATTTATTTTTGAGACAGGGTCTTGCTCTGTCACCCAGGCCAAAGAGCAGTGGCGCAATTACGGCTCACTGCAGCCTCGACCTCCTGGGCTCAAGCGATCCTCCTGCCCCAGTCTCCTAAAGTGCTGGGATTACAGGTATGAGCCACCACCTCCGGCCAGTATCTTTATTCATGAAGACCAAAAACTAGAACAGCCCAAATATCCGTCTGCTGGTGAATGCATAAACACAGCGTGGTCCATCTACACAATGGTATGTGACGCAGCCATGAAAAGGAGCGAGGCTCTGACACAGGCCACAGCCTGGATGCACCTTGAGGACGTCACGCTCGGAGAGACGCCGACGCGACAGATCCTGTGTGATTCCACTCCTGGGAGGTCCCTAGAGTCCTATTCAGAGACAGGAAGTAGTGGCCGGGCACAGTGGCTCATGCCTGTAATCCCAGCACTGGGAGGCCGAGGCAGGTAGATCACCTGAGGTCAGGAGTTTGAGACCAGCCTGGTCAACACGGTGAAACATCGTCTCTACTAAGACTACAAAAATTAGCCGGGCGTGGTGGTGGGCACCTGTAGTCCCAGCTACTCGGGAGGCTGAGGCAGGAGAATGGTGTGAACCCGGAAGCCCGGCCTCTATAAATAATTTTAAAATTACCCATACATGGTGATAGCACCTGTCATCACAGATACTCGGGAGGCTGTGGCAGGAGGATCGCCTGAGCCCAGGAGTTCGAGGCTGCCGTGAGCCATGATCACACCATTGCACTCCAACCTGGGCAATGGAGATCCTGTCTCTAAAAATTAATAATAAAAGTGTTGCTTGGCCAGGCGTGGTGGCTCACGCCTGTAATCCCAGCACTTTGGGAGGCCGAGGTGGGCGGATCAGGAGATTGAGACCATCCTGGCTACCACGGTGAAACCCCGTCTCTACTAAAAATACAAAAAAATTAGCCGGGCATGGTGGCGGGCGGCTCTAGTCCCAGCTACTCTGAGGACTACTCTGAGGCTGAGGCAGGAGAATGGCTTTGCAGTGAGCGGAGATTGCGCCATTGCACTCCAGCCTGGGTGACAGTGAAACTCTGTCTCTGAAAAAAAAAAAAAAAAAGGTGTTACTTTTTCAGGTGTGATGATGGTTGTGTGGCTTCATCTCCAGTCCTCTTTGAGAAACACTTTCTAAAATGCTCAAGGGTGGAGGGTGGAGGGTGTGCAGCGGTGGGCGGGGCTGTGACTGTTACCTCCCCCACAGGAAGCGCGTGTGGGGAGGCTTGGGGCTGGGGCCAGCACCCACACCGGGTCTCCACAGCGGCATGGAGGCCTGTGTGTCTTCACTGCTGGTGCTGGCCCTGGGGGTCCTGTTGATAGGTGAGTGGGAGCCAGAGTGCAGGGGGGACACTGAGGCCCAGCGCTCTCGGGAGGGGGGTCCCTGGATGGGAGGGGTGGGCGTGGGCGCCAACATCCTGGGTGTAAGAGCGGAGATTCATCCTTGTTTGGAGGGAGACTGAGGCCTGGGACGTCCCGAGCTCCTCACGCTTCACCCCGAGTGGACGTCCCAGGACCGTGGGAGTGTGTGGTGGCCACCGGCTCACCTCGTCCATCCTCCCGGCAGCAGCCAGAAGGCAGCAGTCACGCTCACACCCAAGGTGCAGAGCAGGAAACTGAGGCTTGGCGAAGGAGATACTGACCTAGGACTGCCCAGCTGGGAGGGCAGAGCTGGGACTCGATCCCTGCCGGCTGCCTGCCACCACCAAGGGCTTGGCTGGGACTAGGTGCCCAGCAGTGAGGGAGGAGGGAGGCGGGTGGCGGCTCCCCTGCATTCCAGCTGGACTGAGTGACGGGCTCTTGATGAGTTGGGAACCCAAGAAGATGGACAGAGGTAGGAATCCAGCCATCAGTCATCATCATCCTTCCTCCCATTCTTCTTTCCTTCCACCCATGGGTCCATCATCCCTCCCTCCCTCCCTCCTTTCGTCTCCCCCTTCCTTCCCTCCACCCGTCCGTCCACCCATCATTCCTCCTTCCATTCTTCCACCCACCCATCCATCCATCATCCATCCCTCCACCCATGGGTCCATCATCCATCCCTCCCTCCTTTCATTCCCCCTTCCTTCCCTCCACCTGTCCATCCACCCATCATTCCTCCTTCCTCCCATTCTTCCACCCACTCATCCATCCATCCATCCCTCCTTTCAACCTCCCTCCTTCCCTCCCTCCATCCTTCCCTCCTTCCCTCCACCCATCAGCCTTCCCTCCCTCCTTCCTTCCATGTATCCACCCATCCATCCATCATGCCTCTCTCTTCCTTTCCTCCCTCCTTCCCTCCTTCCTCCCATCCATCCATCATCCATTCCTCTTTCCATCCCTCCTTCCTCCCTCCCTGTGTCCCTCCTTCCTTTCTCCTTTGCTTCTGTGTATCCATCCGTATTTGCAGGGCTCGTGCTGTTCTCGGCCTGCCCTCCTGTCTGACTGGAAGAGACAGGCCAGGCACGAGGCGGTGTGCCACAGTTTTTGGGAGGGGCTGGTGCTAGGAGGCCAGCAGAGCAGAGGAAGCACAGAGGGCAAGAGGGCAGGTGGGGGGCCGTTGCAGGAGACAAGAGCATAAACCAAGGGAGGAAGCCGGTGGGGGAAAGGCATGCAGGCAGCTGGGTGAGACAGACAAAGGCCCCGGGGTGCAGGCAGCTTGCAGGCACAGCAAGAGTTGCACTCTTGTCACCCACGCTGGAGTGCAATGGTGCCATCTCGGCTCACTGCAACCTCCGCCTCCTGGTTTCAAGCGATTCTCCTGCCTCAGCCTCCCTAGTAGCTGGGATTACAGGTGCCCGCCACCATGCCAGGCTAATTTTGTATTTTTAGTAGAGACGGAGTTTCCCCGTGTTGGTCAGGCTGGTCTCAAACTCCCAACCTCAGGTGATCCACCCGCCTCGGCCTCCCAAAGTGCTGGGATTACAGGCGTGAGCCACCGCGCCCAGCCTCTTTTTTTTTTTTTTTTTTTTTAAGATGGAGTTTTGCTTTTCTTGCCCAGGCTGGAGTGCAAAGGCACGATCTCAGCTCACCACAACCTCTGCCTCCCGGGTTCAAGCGATTCTCCTGTCTCAGCCTCCGAAGTAGCTGGGATTACAGATGCCCACCACCACGCCCGGCTAATTTCTGTATTTTTATTTTTTATTATTTATTTATTTTTATTTTTTTTATTTTTTGAGACAGTCTTGCTCTGTCACCCAGGCTGGAATGCAGTGGTGTGATCTCGGCTCACTGCAAGCTCCGCCTCCCGGGTTCACGCCATTCTCCTGCCTCAGCCTCCCGAGTAGCTGGGACTACAGGCGCCCGCCACCACGCCCGACCTAATTTTTGTATTCTTAGTAGACACGGGGTTTCACCGTGTTAGCCAGGATGGTCTCGATCTCCTGACCTCGTGATCCACCTGCCTCGGCCTCCCAAAGTGCTGGGATTACAGGTGTGAGCCACCGCACCCGGTCCCCAAGCGGGGACTCGATTTTCAAAGCATGATGGGGATACAGAGGAAGATTTTGAGCTGATTTACCTTACATTATGAAATCGATCCTTTTAAATATATGATTGATTTAAAATAATTTTTGTACAGCTTTATTAGGAAATAATTTATGCACTGTACAATTTACCTATTTAAAGAGTACATTTCTTGCTGGGCACAGTGGCTCACGCCTGTCATCCCAGCACTTTGGGAGGCCGAGGTGGGTGGATCACCTGAGGTTAGGAGTTTGAGGCCAGCCTGGCCAACATGGCGAAACCCTGTCGCTACTAAAAATACAAAAAAATTAGCCAGACATGGTGGTGGGCTCCTGTAATCCCAGCTACTCGGGAGGCTGAGGCAGGAGAATCGCTTGAACCCAGGAGGCAGAGGTTGCAGTGAGCTGAGATCACGCCACTGCATTCCAGGCTGGGCAACAGAGCGAGACTCCGTCTCAAAAAAAAAAAAAAAAAAAAAAAATGGCTGGGCGCAGTGGCTCACGCCTGTCATCCCAGGACTTTGGGAGGCTGAGGTGGGTGGATCACAAGGTCAGGAGTTCGAGACCAGTCTGGCCAACATGGTGAAACCCCATCTCTACTAAAAATACAAAAATTATCCAGGTGTGGTGGCGGGTGCCTGTAATCCCAGCTACTAGGGAGGCTGAGGCAGGAGAATCGCTTGAACCCAGGAGGTGGAGCTTGCAGTGAGCCGAGATGGTGCCATTGCACTCCAGCCTGAGTGACAGAGCGAGACTCCGTCTCAAAAAAAAAAAAAACAGTTTTTTTTAGAGACTGGGTCTCGCTGTGTCGCCCAGGCTGGTCTCGAACTCCTGGCCTCAAGTGATCCTCCCTTAGCCTCCCGAAGTGCTGGGATCACAGGCGTGAGCCACCCACATCCGGCCTGATGTGCGTTTTGAAGGACTCCTCTGGCTGTGGGGCCTGGGGAGGTCCTGGGGAGGGGGTTGGGAGGTGGCCTGGGGGGAACATGATGGGGGGATGAGAGGGGGATGGGAGGGATGAAGGGCGGCCCACACGTGTCAGCCTAAAACTTTCAGGGAACATCGAGGACTTCATTAGGATGGCACATGTGCTTGGGGTCCTGGGCCTCTGAGCTGGGCAAGGACAGTCGCGGCAGGCGGAGGGGGGGGCATATAGCCCCAGCCTGGCTCTTTGTCCCCCATTCCAGCAGGCAGCTCCTTTGAGACCCAGATCATCGGGGGCCGGGAGGTGATCCCCCACTCGCGCCCATACATGGCCTCACTGCAGAGAGATGGCTCCCACCTGTGCGGGGGTGTCCTGGTGCACCCAAAGTGGGTGCTGACAGCTGCCCACTGCCTTGTCCAGCGGTGAGTACCCTGCCCTGCCCACCCCAGGGGTCCGGGGAGTCCATCCGACAGCCCCCATTCTTCGCAGGGGGTGGGCTCTGGGAGATTTAGGCCCATTGTCGGACCCCTCTCCCCTCCCGGTGACGGCTTAGGCAGGGTTAAGTGACCTGCGGCTGTGGGACTCCTGGAGAAGGTTGACTCCTTGCAAGAGGCACTGGCAGGGCCGGCTCCTTCCACACCACAGCCTGGGTCAGAGCCTGGCTTCTTTCACAGCTGAGCCACAGTCCTGGTGTGGACGGAGTGCATTGTGTCTGTCCATTCACCCGCTGATGGACCCAACTTAGTCCAGGGCTTCTGCTCTGAGGAAGGAGGGTCAGGTGGGGGTGTTTGCCACCTGTGGCCAGGAGGTCGAAGCCGGCCTTCGAGAGTGGCTTGGGAATCGACCTGGTTCCTGGGGAGCAGGAAGCCGCTGAGTGACCCATCATGGAGTTGCCCTATCTCAGGCCTGGCCCGTCATACAGAGCCCAGATCAAGATGGTCAAAGTAACAAAAGGGGATCTGCCGGCTTGTGTAACTGCAAAGTCTAGGAGGAGGTCTGCCTTCAGGTGCGGCTTGATCCAGGTGCTCACAGGAGGCGCTCTGGAGCCTGTCTGTCTCCCAGCTCTGCTGCACTACCAGGAAGCCTGTCTCACAAGGTGGAAAGATTGACCCCCCTCAGTCCTGTGGAAAGAGGGCTTGGCTCTCTATAGTCGGGGCACACTTAGGAGGATTGGCCTGTGTCAAGCCCTGTACAAATCACTGTGGTTGAGCCTGGGGCCCCAAGTGAAGGGAATTCCCAGAGCTGGTTTTCGTGAAGCTGTAGGCTTGGGGTTGGATTTTTGGGCACACAGCCCTTGCCTGGGGCCGGGGCCAGGGCCGGGCAGAAGTCTGGGGCAGGGGTGAGAGCAGGGAGGGCTTCCTGGAGGAGGTGGGTGGTGAAGACACAGGGAAGGACTGGCCGAGCCAAGGCCTGTGAGGGGCAGCGGCTGTGAGTGATGGCCGTGGACGACGGGCACAGTGGGGGCCAGGACTGTATGTGGCGGGTCGTCCACGCCAGGCCAGGCCGCAGCACCCTGATTCCCTCTGTCGCCAGGATGGACCGGCTGAGGCTGGTGCTGGGGCTCCACACCCTGGATGACCCCGGTCTCACCTTCCACATCAAGGCAGCCGTCCAGCACCCTCACTACAAGCCAGTCCCTGCCCTGGAGAACGACCTCGCGCTGCTTCAGGTGTGCAGGGACGGGACAGGGAGAACCGGGCACCCTATTGTCCACCACGGGTGCCCCTCCCCACTGCCACCCCTCCCCCCACTGCCACCCCTCCCCCACTGCCACCCCTCCCCACTGCCCCCCTCCCCCACTGCCACCCCTCCCCCACTGCCGCCCCTCCCCAACTGCCGCCCTCCCCACTGCCCCCTCCCCCACTGCCACCCCTCCCCCACTGCCACCCCTATTCCCCGCTGCTGTCCCTCACCCCGACTGCCGCCCCTCCCCTCCCCACTGCCGCCTCCTCCCCCGGCTGCCGCCCCCTCCCCCGGCTGCCGCCCCCTCCCCCTGCTGCCGCCCCCTCCCCCTGCTGCCGCCCCCTGCCCCTGCACTGCCGCCCCTCCCCCCGCACTCTCATCCCCTCCCCCTGCTCACTTGCCCCTTCCTGTCACTCGTAGCTGGACGGGAAAGTGAAGCCCAGCCGGACCATCCGGCCGCTGGCCTTGCCCAGTAAGCGCCAGGTGGTGGCTGCAGGGACTCGGTGCAGCATGGCCGGCTGGGGGCTGACCCACCAGGGCGGGCCCCTGTCCCGGGTGCTGCGGGAGCTGGACCTCCACGTGCTGGACACCCGCATGTGTAACAACAGCCGCTTCTGGAGCGGCAGCCTCTCCCCCAACGTGGTCTGCCTGGCGGCTGACTGCAAGGACCAGGCTCCCTGCAAGGTGAGGGGCGCCCGGGTGGGGCGGGGGGAATGAGGCTGGCGGGAGGGCCGGGGCCAGGGCAGCCGCCGGGCAGGTTCCTGGCTCTCCCGTTCTCTGGGGATTCCTGTCAGGGGCTGGGGGGTGGGGAAGCACTGGCAGTGGTCCCATTTCTCAGGTGCACAAACTGAGGCTCAGAGAGGTTTAGCAACCCGCCCAAGGCCACACAGCCGGGAAGCGGCAGAGCTGTGACTTCTGCTCCAGCAAAGACGGTCCGGGGTGGGAAAAAGGAGCAGGGTTCACAGGGCCAGCGGGAGGGTAGGAGTGGACACTCGTGGGCTGGGAGCAGCCCCTGTGTCTCCTTGAGCCCGGGGATAACAGGCCCGGCCCTGCTCCCCTCGGCGGGCCCTGCTCCCCTCGTCCCCTCAGCGGGCGCAGAGGCTAAGCTGCAGTGTGTCATCCCCGCAGGGTGACTCGGGCGGGCCCCTGGTGTGTGGCAAAGGCCAGGTGTTGGCCGGAGTCCTGTCCTTCAGCTCCAGGGTCTGCACCAACATCTTCAAGCCCCCCGTGGCCACCGCTGTGGCGCCTTACGTGTCCTGGATCAGGAAGGTCACCGGCCGATCGGCCTGATGCCCTGGGGTGACGGGGACCCCCCTTGCTGTCTCCACAGGACCCTTCCCCTCCAGGGGTGCAGTGGGGTGGGTGAGGACGGGTGGGAGGGACAGGGAGGGGACCAATAAATCCTAATGAAGAAACGCTCAGAGCCTGCCTCAGTCCCAGCCCACCTCTGTCCACGCTGGCTGCGCGGCCTCCGACAAACCTATTTCCCTGGGGGTTTTATTATTATTATTATTATTATTATTATTATTATTATTATGGAATGGAGTCTCGCTCTGTCGCCCAGGCTGGAGTGCAGTGGCACGATCTCAGCTCACCGCAATCTCTGCCTCCCAGGTTCAAGCAATTCTCCTGCCTCAGCCTCCTGAGTAACTGGGACTATAGGCGCTGCCATCACACCTGGCTAATTTTTGGTATTTTTAGTAGAGACGGGGTTTCTCCATGTTTGTCAGGCTGGTCTCAAACTCTTGACCTTGTGATCTCCCCACCTTGGCCTCCCAAAGTGCTGGGATTATAGGCGTGAGCCATCTTGCCCGGCCCTTCCCTGCTTTAAAAAGGGACGTTGTGGCTCTCAAGGCTTCTCCCAGGAGGGGGCGGCGTTGGCCAGGACTGGAGCGGTGGCCGGGTCTGCAGGCCAGCAGGGGTGCGCGGCCGTCCCCCCCACCCGCATGGCTCCTGGGGCTGGGCCTTGAACAGCGTCCCAGGATCTTCTTTTTTAGTAACAGCTTTATCAAGTTACAACTCACACAGCAGACGCGTGTCCCTGTAAACTGCGGTTCCGGGGCCTTTAGCACCTGCGTGGAGCTGGGCAACCACCACCGTGACGTGTCACCCCAGCACCCCGAAAACAGGCCCATCCCCACTGTCAGCCCAGCACCACGAAAACAGGCCCGTCCCCACTGTCAGCCCAGCACCCCAAAAACAGGCCCGTCCTCACTGTCAGCCCAGCACCCCGAAAACAGGCCCATCCCCACTGTCACCCCAGCACCCCAAAAACAGGCCCATCCCCACTGTCACCCCAGCACCCCAAAAACAGGCCCCATCTCTACTGTCACCCCAGCACCCCAAAAGGAAGCCCCACCCCCACTGTCATTCCAGCACCCTGAAAAGAGACTGTCCCCACTGTCACCCCAGCACCCCAAAAGGAGGCTCGTCCCCATCGGCCGTCACTCCCCATCCCCGCCCCAGCCCCGGTGCCCTCACATCCCCTCCCTGTCTCTGGATGGGCCTGTGCTGACATTTCATGGACACGAGAACACGCTGCGTGGCCTTCTGTGTCTGGCGTCTCCCACTGAGCGTGACGTCCTCAAGCTGCACCCACGCGGTGGCTGGGTCCGAGCGGTGCTCCTGCTCCGGAGGGTCGAGCTCCAATCCCTGGGTGCACATCTGGGCGGCTTCGTCTGCGTCCGTCCGTGTGAAGCTTTGCTGGGAGCCGCCTATGCGCGTTTTCGTGTGGACCTACCTGCTCCTTCCTCCCTCCAGATTAGACCCATGGGAGTGGCATCTCGGGCTGTTCAGTGACTCTGTTTCAGCACGGCGCTGTTTTCCTGCAGAACCTTTTAATTTCACTACCAACTCTTTCTTTCTTTCTTTCTTTCTTTTCTTTCTTCCCTTTCTCCCCCTCTTCCCTTCCCTTCCCCTCCCCTCCCCTCTTTCTTTCTCTTTGTTTCTTTTTTTCTTTCTTTCTGTTTCTTTTTCTTTCTCTTTCTTTCCTTTCTTCTTTCTTTGTTTTTCTTTTTCTTTCCCCCTCCCCTCCCCTCCCCTCCTCTTTCTTTCTTTCTCTTTCTTTCTTTTTCTTTCTTTCTCTTCTTTCTTTCTGTTTCTTTCTTTTCTTTCTTTCCTTTCTTCTTTCTTTCTTTGTCTTTTTCTTCCTCCCCTCCCCTCCCCTCCTCTTTCTTTCTTTCTTTTTCTTTTTCTTTCTTTCTCTTCTTTCTGTCTTTTTCTTTCTTTCTTTTTCTTCTTTCTTTCTGTTTCTTTCTTTTCTTTCTTTCCTTTCTTCTTTCTTTGTTTTTCTTTTTCTTCCTTCCCTCCCCTCCCCTCCCCTCCCCTCTCTTCTCCTTTCCTTTCCTTCCCTTTCCTTTCTTCTGATGGAGTCTCAGTCTGTCACTCGGGCTGGAGTGTAGTGGCATGATCTCGGCTCACTGCAAGCTCCGCCTCCCGGGTTCAAGGATGCACGCAATTCTTCCACTAACATCCGCTCACTGCAACCTCCACATCTCAGGTTCAAGCGATTCTTGTGTCTCAGTCACCTGAGTAGCTGGGATCACAGACGTGCATCACCCCGCCCAGCTAACTTTTTTTGTATTTTTAGTAGAGACTTTTAACAGAAACACAGGTTTCACCATGTTGACCAGGCTGGTCTTGAACTCCTGACCTCAGGTGATCCGCCCGCCTCGCCCTCCCAAAGTGCTGAGATTACAGGCATGAGCCACTGTGCCCACGTTAATGGTTTTTTTTTTTTTTTTTTTTTTTTTTTTTTTTTTTTTTTTTTTTTTGAGACGGAGTCTCACTCTTTCACCCAGGCTGGAGTGCAGTGGCGTGATCTCGGCTCACTGCAGGCTCCGCCCCCCGGGGTTCATGCCATTCTCCTGCCTCAACCTCCCTTGTAGCTGGGACTACAGGCGCCTGCCACCTCGCCCGGCTAATTTTTTGTATTTTTAGTAGAGACGGGGTTTCACCGTCTTAGCCAGGATGGTCTCGATCTCCTGACCTCGTGATCCGCCCGCCTCGGCCTCCCAAAGTGCTGGGATTACAGGCGTGAGCCACCGCGCCCGGCATGGTTTTGTTTTTTAATTATTTTATTTTATTTTTAGACAGTTCCCGCTCTGTTGCCCAGGCTGGAGTGCAGTGCTGCGATCTCGGCTTGCTGCAACCTCTACCTCCCGGTTTCAAATGATTCTCCTGCTTCAGCCTCCCAAGTAGCTGGGATCGAAGGGGTCCACCACCAAGCCCAGCTAATGTTTTTGGATTTTTACTACAGGTGGGGTTTCACCATGTTGGTCAGGCTGGTCTCGAACTCCTGACCTCAAATGATCCACCTGCCTCGGCTTCCCAAAGTGCTGGGATTGCATGTATGAGCCACTGTGCCCGGCCTGGTTAGTGTTTTAATAGACTTAATTTTTAGAACCATTTTTGGTCTGCAGGAGATGTGTGGTGGCGGTATCCACAGGTTCCCCCTCGTCCCCGCCCCCAGGCTCCTGGCCGCCCCCCTCTCCAGTCAGCAGGAGTCACGGCTGACAAACTCACGTGGATGCGTGATCATTAACTACTAAGGCCTACGCTTGGCTCGGATTTCCTCAGTTTCCCCTAATGTCTCTTCCTGCGCAGGGTCCCACCCGGGACCGAACCTGGCGTTTCACCGCAGCCTCTCCTGGGCACCCCCAGGCTCCCACCGTTTCTCGGAATTCTGTGTCCGGAGGCCGGCTGGTCAGGATTTATGTAGATTACGGGTGTGGGCCACCGCACCCGCCAACTATCTCACGTTTTTCTCAAGATTGGACTGGAGTCACAGTTTTTTTGGCACAGGCAAGTGCATTTTTAATCTTTAACTTTTTTTATTTTTTTATGTTATTTTTTTAGAGACTCCTGGGCTCCAGCAATCCTCCCGCCTCAGCCTCCTAAAGGATTACAGGTGTGAGCCACCGCACCCAGCCTAATCTTTAACTTTTTATGGAGTCATTGGCTAGCAGTGGAAGGTTCCCAGGTCACAAGTGAAGAGCCTCATAACTCACAAACCGGGCACGCCCCTGTTCCCGGCACCTGGGTCCAGACACAAGCCCCTGCCCCAAAGCCCCTCCTTAGCCAAGTACCCAAAGTCCAGTCTCTCTTTTTTTGTTTGTTTGTTTTGAGACGGAGTCTCGCTCTGTCGCCCAGGCTGGAGTGCAGTGGCGCAATCTCAGCTCACTGCAAGCTCCGCCTCCCGGGTTCACGCCATTCTCCTGCCTCAGCCTCCTGAGTAGCTGGGACTACAGGCGCCCGCCACCACGCCCGGCTAATTTTTTTTGTATTTTTAGTAGAGACGGGGTTTCACCGTGTTAGCCAGGATGATCTTGATCTCCTGACCTCCTGATCTGCCTGCCTCAGCCTCCCAAAGTGCTGGGATTACAGGCGTGAGCCACCACACCCCGCCCCAAGTCCAGTCTCTAACCCCAGAGATGGGCCCTGCCTGTTTGGGTTCTTTTTTTGTTTTTTGTTTTTTGTTTTTGTTTTTGTTTTGACACGGAGTCTTGCTCTGTCGCCCAGCTTGGAGTGCAGTGGTGCAATCTCAGCTCATTGCAACCTCCACCTCCCAGGTTCAAGCAATCCTCCTGCCTCAACCTCCCTAGTAGCTGGGATTACAGGCACCCGCCACCACGCCCGGCTAATTTTTGTATTTTTAGTACAGACAGGGTTTCACCATGTTGGCCAGGCTGGTCTTGAACTCTTGACCACATGATCCGCCCACCTCGGTCTCCCAAAGTGCTGGGATTACAGGTGTGAGCCACCACGCCGGGCCCCTTTGGGTTTTTAAATTGTTTATTTATGGCCAAGCCCGGTGTCTCACGCCTGTAATCCCAGCACATCGGGAGGCTGAGGCGGGCGGATCACGAGGTCAGGAGTTCAAGATCAGCCTGGCCAACATGGTGAAACCCTGTCTCTACGAAAATTACAAAAAAATTAGCTGGGCATGGCGGCAGGCACCTATAATCCCAGCTACTTGGGAGGCTGAGGCAGGAGAATCACTTCAAGCCAGAAAAGGGAGGTTGCAGGGAGCTGAGATCGCGCCACTGTGCTCCAGCCTGGACGACAAGAGTGAGACTCCATCTAAAAAAAAAAAAAAAAACCATAAATAAAAAATTTTTTAAAAAATGATAAATGTTTGCGATCCTGGTTATGTTAATGTCTGATCAGCACACTTGTGTATTGAAAGGTCACTACGTACCCCATGAATATGTACAATTATTTATGTGTTCTTTTTTTTTTTTTTTTGGGGGAGAGTTTTTTGCTCTCGTTGCCCAGGCTGGAGTGCAGTGGCACAATCTCGGCTCACTGCAACCTCTGCCTCCTAGATTCAGGTGATTCCCCTGCCTCAGCCTCCCGAGCAGCTGGGATTACAGGCCTACACCACCATGCCCGGCTACTGTGTGTATTTTTAGTAGAGAGGGGGTTTCACCATGTTGGCCAGGCTGGTCTCGAGCTCCTGATGTCGTGATCCACCCGCCTCAGCCTCCCGATGTGCTGGGATTACAGGCGTGAGCCACCGCACCCGGCATGTGTTCATTTTTTTTAAAAAGAAGGATAAAAAGGCCGGGTGCGGTGGCTCACGCCTGTAATCCCAGCACTTTGGGAGGCCGAGGCGGGTAGATCACTTGAGCCCAGGAGTTCGAGACCAGCCTGGCCAACATGGTGAAACCCCGTCTCTACTAAAAATACAAAAAAATTAAAATTAAAAATAAAAACAAAGCCGGGCGCGGTGGCTCAAGCCTGTAATCCCAGCACTTTGGGAGGCTGAGGTGGGCGGATCACGAGGTCAGGAGATCGAGACCATCCTGGCTAACACGGTGAAACCCCGTCTCTACTAAAAACACAAAAAATTAGCCGGGCATGTTGGCGGGCGCCTGTATTCCCAGCTACTTGGGAGGCTGAGGCAGGAGAATGGCGTGAACCAGGGAGGTGGAGGTTGCGGTGAGCCGAGATCTCGCCACTGCACTCCAGCCTGGGTGACAGCGAGAGACTCCGTCTCAAAAAAAAAAATAAATAAATAAATAAAAAATAAAAACAAATAAAGGATAAAAAGAAAGCCAGGCCTGTTGGCGATGAAAGCTGCCCGGGGCAGCCCTCTCCCTCTTCCTGGTGCGGGTGTGTTGCCAGCGTGGCACTTGTTCAGAGCTAGTCCTGAGCCTGCGGTTTCTGGGAGTCACCAGCTCGAACGACGCAGGACAAGTACACTTTGGGGTGGCCCGTTCTGGTGCTATTATTTTGGGGTGGGGTGTCCTTCCGTGGTACGGCTGCACCACGTTGCCTCTGTCCGCTTACTGCCCTCGGGGGATGGGTGAGCTGTTTCCACCTTTGGCTGCCGTGACCTGGGCTGCTGTGAGCTTTGCAGACGTTTGTGTTTCCTTCCCGCACGGAAACTTGGACAGAAGCTCCTTGTCACGTCCCACAGTCACACAGCCCCTGCACGTGCTTAAAAGAAGCTGTGGTGTTTTTTTGTTTTTTTTTTTTTGAGACGGAGTCTCTGTTGCCCAGGCTGGAGTGCAGTGGCGTAATCTCGGGCTCACTGCAACCTCCTCCTCCCGGGTTCAAGTGATTCTCCTGCCGCAGTCTCCCCGGGTTCAAGCGATTTTCCTGCCTCAGCCTCCCAAGTAGCTGGAATTACAGGTGCCCACCACCACGCCTGGCTAATTTTTGCATTTTTAGTAGAGACGGGGGTTTCACCATGTTGGCCAGGCTGGTCTCGAACTCCTGACCTCAGGTGATCCACCCGCTTTGGCCTCCCAAAGCGCTGGGATGACAGGTGTGAGCCGCCGCGCTCGGCGGAAGCTGCGATTTTTCTTGTTCCTTGACATCCTCAAGGGAGACCCTGATTTAGAGGCAGGGAGGCTAGGAAGGAGGAAGCATCCAGCCCAGTGGAGTGGACCCGTCAGAAATGCTCAGAGGCGGCTGTGCGTGGTGACTCACGCCTGTCATCCCAGCATTTTGGGAGGCCAAGGTGGGCGGATCACCTGAGGTCGGGAGTTCGAGATCAGCCTGACCAACAAGGAGAAACCCCATCTCTACTAAAAATACAATGTTAGCCGGGCGTGGTGGCGGGCGCCTGTAATCCCAGCTACTCGGGAGGCGGAGGCAGGAGAATCGCTTGAACCCGGGAGACGGAGGTTGCAGCAAGCCGAGATTGCGCCACTGCACTCCAGCCTGGGCAACAAGAGCAAAAAACTCCGTCTCAAAATAACAAACAAAAAAAATGCTCAGAGGCAAGGGCTGAGCTTCCTCTCCAGCCTCCTCCAGAGATCACAGGGCACCACCCCACCCCACCCACCCCACCCACTGGGTCCTGGGGTAACTCCAACTGGACAGACATCAGTGGAGACCAGGCCAGTGTTTGGTGAGCCGGAGCCACGCCCCAGGGAGAGAGCTAATCTCTGAGCCCAGATGCACCTCATCAGTGGTTCCCTCCTGCCCTGCTGGGATGTCCCCACCACAGCCCCGGTGAGTGACTGGGGACTTAGAGACACAGAACCAGCCACCAGCAGGAGGCTGACACCCTGTGTGGGACACGCAGTGCCCTGGAAGCCTCCACCCCTCTGTCTGTGTTTGCATTTTTTTTTTTTTTTTTTTGAGACAGGGTCACCCAGGCTGCAGTGCAGTGGTGCAATCCTAGCTCACTGCAGCCTCAAACTGCTGGGCTCAAGCAATCCCCTTCCCTCAGCCTCCTGAGGAGCTGGGGCTACAGGTGTGCACCACCACGCCTGCCTAATGTTTGTATTTTTGCCAAGATGGGGTCTCACTATGTTGCCTAAGCTAGTCTCAAAATCCTAGGCTCACGTGATCCTCCCGCCTAGGCCTCCCAAAGCGCTGAGATTACAGGTGTGAGCCACTGCCCACTGCCAGCCCTCCCTGGTTCCTCCTGGTGTAAAAGGGAACAGCCGAGTGAGCATCTCCGGGTGGCCGGTGGGCAGAGCTCTGGTCTCAGGTGGTTTAAACTGGACAGGCGTCACCCGGGAGCTTGACAGTGACGTGGAACCACGCGTTGGGTGACTTAAACAACAGAAGGCAACCCCTCCCCGTCCTGGGGCCGAGAGTCTGAGGTCAAGGTGTGGGCAGGCACCGCTCTCTGAGAGGCCCCACGGAGGAGTCCTCCTGCCTTCTCCAGCTCCGGGGGCGCCAGGCGTCCTTGGCTTGTGGCCACATTGCTACGTTCTCTGCCTTGGTCTCTGTGTCTCAGTCCAAATTTCCCTCTTCTGGTGAGGATGCCAGGCATTGCCTTAGGACCACCCTAACAACTTTATCCTAACTACCTCTGCCAAATAAGGCCACGTTCTGAGGTTCTGGGTGGGCGTGAGTTTTGGGGGGCACCGTTTTCCCTGGGAAGACGCAGACGCTTGTCGTGCCGTGGTAAACGCCAGAAGGCCTCATCTGATGCCCACACATGCCCTGAAGTGGGGAAGCTGCTGTCCTCATCCTCGCTGAGCGTGGGGTCCTAGGATTCTCAGGCAGCTGGATTTGCCCGTGGAGAGGCCGGCGCCCAGGCTCGGTCCCAGGACAAAGGCAGCGGCGTGATGGTCGCTGACAAAGTGGGGGCCCCGGGACCCCAAAGAGAAAGGTCCACAGAGGCTGAGGTCGGGGCAGGGGGATTTGATTCAAGAGACATTTGCAGCCATACGGCCCTTCTCAAATTTTTTTTTTTTTTTGAGACAGTCTTGCTCTGTCGCCCAGGCTGGAGTGCAGTGGCGCAATCTCAGCTCACTGCAACCTCCGCCTCCCAGGTTCAAGCGATTCTCCTGCCTCAGCCTTCCGAGTATCTAGGATTACAGGCACACACCACCACACCTGGCTAATTTTTGTATTTTTAGTACAGTTGGGGTTTTGCCATGTTGGCCAGGCTCGTCTCGAACTCCTGACCTCAGGTGATCCACCTGCCTCGGCCTCCCAAAGATCTGGGGTTACCTGCATGAGCCACTGTGCCTCGCCCTGCTTTAACGCCTGCTGTAAGCAGGGGAGGCATCTCCCTCGCAGGGCAGAGCTGAAGAGCAGGATGGAGAAGAGAGAGTGGCCCTTCTCGCCCTTCTGTTTCAGAAAGATGTCCAGATCCAAAATCTCCGTCCCAGAGAAGCTCCAAGCCTCAGAGGGCAGAGAGGGAGAAACAGTGAGGATACTGGGCGTTCACCCACCCACAGCCAATTCAGGGCACGTGAAGGGCCCCGCAGGGGCAGACGAGACCACTGCAAGGAGGGGAATGCCAGGGGCTTCTCGTCACCAGGTGGGGGAGTCAGCCGAAATGCAGGCCGCCCAGGAACACGTGAGTTTCCAGTATGCAACAGATAATGTTTGGTATAAGTATATCCCATGCAGCATGTGGGATAGACTTAACACTAAAACAAACAAAAAAACACAACCTTGTTAAAATCTGAAATTTCACTGGGCGTGGTGGCTCACGCCTGTAATCCCAGCACTTTCGGAGGCCGAGGCAGATGGGTCATGAGGTCAGGAGTTCAAGACCAGCCTGACCAACATGGCGAAACCCGGTCTCTACTAATAATACAAAAAATTAGCCGGGCATGGTGGCGGGCGCCTGTAGTCCCAGCTACTCGGGAGGCTGAGGCAGAAGAATGGCGTGAACCCGGGAGGCGGAGCTTGCAGTGAGCCAAGATCGTCCAGCCTGGGCAAGAGAGCGAGACTCTGCCTCAAAAAATAAAATAAAAAATAAATAAATAAATAAAATTAAATAAAATAAATAAAATAAAATAAAATACACTCTGAAATTTAAATTAACTGGGTATTTTTATTTGCTAAGTCAGGCCCTACAGGGAGTGGTCCTGAAGCCCCGCTCCTTGGAGGTGAAAGGGGACTGGGGTCTTCTTGCTTCTGGGGCCAGAACTGCGCAGAGCAGGCTCGGGGAGTTTTGGGTGGGTGGCACGGGGGTCCCCCTGGCTCTGCCGAAGGGTCAGGGGAGGCTTTCCAGGGAAGGGATCAGAAAACAGCGTCTTGAGGTCGGCCACAGGCTTTATTTTGTAAACAATACCAAGTTCCCAGGAGAACTGACCTCAGGCCTGATTGAGGGCTTGCCAGGGGAGGGCTGCCGAGGGGGCAGGAACTGGGCCAGACCCTGTGATTGTTTACAGCCCTGGAGGGGCTTTGAAGCCAGCTGGCCCTGCTGGGCCTCACCGGCGTCTGTGTCCTCGTTCTGCACGTAGCTTCAGACCCTCCCCTCGCCCGGCCGCCATGAGGACGTTCCAAGCCTGTGGTCCCCCAGGTGGGAGCTCTTGGCACCGGGTGGTTCTGAGGCTCCAAGTCCCCTGATGCGAAGCCATCCCCGAGAGGGCGTCTCCCAAAGTGGGAAGAGGGGTCTCCCAGAGTGAAGCCCTCAGCCCCGTCCTGGCCCTCTGCCCTCAGCCTCTGTCCAGCATCTTCCCACCCTGGCTGGGCCCAGCCTTCTTCCTGGATGGGGTTTTCTGCCCCTGCCCACCGTGGGCTGGCCCCTCAGTTACGCACATCACCCTATTTATTTTTATTTATTTAGAGACGCAGTTTTGCTCTTGTCCCTTAGGCTGGAGTGCAGTGGCGCGATCTTGGCTCACTGCAACCTCTGCCTCCCAGGTTCAAAGGATTCTCCTGCCTCAGCCTCTTAAGTAGCTGGGACTACAGGCGCCCGCCACCGCGCCCGGCTAATTTTGTATTTTTAGTAGAGACGGGCTTCCACCATGTTGGTCAGGCTGGTCTCAAAACTCCTGATCTCGTGATCTGCCCGCCTCGGCCTCCCAAAAGCAACCATTTTATTTATATAACTGTGTCCAAATTGTTAGAAATAAGTGCTCGGTCCTGCAAAGAGAAACTAGCACTTAGAAAATTTCCCAGCGAGTCGGCCGGGCGCGGTGGCTCACGCCTGTAATCCCAGCACTTTGGGAGGCCGAGGCGGGTGGATCACAAGGTCAGGAGTTCAAGACCAGCCTGGCCGAGATGGTGAAACCCTGTCTCTACTAAAAATACAAAAAAATTAGCTGGGCGTGGTGGCGGGCGCCTGTAATCCCAGCTACTCGGAGGCTGAGGCAGAGAATTGCTTGAACCCGGGAGGCGGATGTTGCAGTGAGCTGAGATCATGCCACTGCACTCCAGCTGGGACACAGAGCAAGACTCTGTCTCAAAAAAAAAAAAAAAAAAAAAGAAGAAAATTTCCCAGCGAGACAACGTTACAGAACAGGGCTCCCTGGGCGTGACGCAATCGCCAAAGCGCAGGGGACAAAGGAAGGAAGGGAGCTTCTGTTTCCCCATTGGCTGGGGCTGGACGCCCACATCTAAGCTGATCCCGGTTGGCTAAGACTTAAAACTGTCTCCAAATAGGGTAAAGGCGAGATTCGCGAGAATAGAAGGGCCGGGGGGAAGAAGGGGTAGGGTTGATTGACAACTTATGACCTGGAAGTTGAGTTTTGTAAGAGGAATTTAGTTGTCCCAACAATTTACTCCTTTTCTGTTTTATACTTCTTCCTCTTCAAATTTATTTATTTTTTTTGAGATGGAGTCTCACTCTGTCGCCCAGGCTGGAGTGCAGTGGTGGGATCTCGGCTCACTGCAAGCTCCGCCTCCCGGGTTCACGCCATTCTCCTGCCTCAGCCTCCCGGGTAGCTGGGACTACAGGCACCCGCCACCACGCCCGGCTAATTTTTTGTATTTTTAGTAGAGACGGGATTTCACCGTGTTCGCCAGGATGGTCTCGATCTCCTAACCTCGTGATCTGCCCGCCTCAGCCTCCCAAAGTGCTGGGATTACAGGCGTGAGCCACCGCGCCCGGCCTATTTTTCTTTTTTTTTGAGACGGAGTCTCGCTCTGTTGCACAGGCTGGAGTGCAGTGGTGTGGTCTCGGCTCACTGCAACCTCCGCCTCCTGGGTTCAAGCGATTCTCGTGCCTCAGCCTCCTGAGTAGCTGGGATTACAGGCACGTGCCACCAAACCCAGATTATGTGTGTATTTTGGTAGAGACGGGGGTCTCACCAGGTTGGCCAGGACTGTCTCAAACTCCTGACCTCTTGATCCGCCCGCCTCGGCCTCCCAAAGTGCTGGGATTACAGGCATGAGCCACCACGTCCGGCCTTCGAATTTCTTTAACAGGATTTGGCTTTGTTGTTCTTGTCGAACATCTAGGAACAAGAGTTTATCTGAGTACAGAGCAGGAGAGGTAGGTGAGGTTTTTGTGAGAGCTGCTTCTGTGAGTCTTTGGGTTAACCCGCGAATACCAGGTATGACACAGCAACCCACAGGATGATTCCTGTAACAATTGCAAGGGAAGTAAAGATTGAGGTCAGCCCGGGCGCGGTGGCTCATGCCTGTAATCCCAGCACTTTGAGAGGCCGAGGCAGGGGGATCACAAGGTCAGGAGTTTGAGACCAGCCTGGCCAACATGGTGAAACCCCGTCTACTAAAAATACCAAAAAAATTAGCCGGGCGTGGTGATGGGCGCCTGAAATCCCACCTACTTGGGAGGCTGAGGCGGGAGAATCGCTTGAACCCGGGAGGCAGAGGTTGCAGTGAGCCGAGATCACGCCACTGCACTTCAGCCTGGGCGACAGAACGAGACTCTGTCTCAAAACAAATAAAAATGACTAGGCGCGGTGGCTCACGCTTGTAATCCCAGCACTTTGGGAGGCCGAGGCGGGCGGATCACGAGGTCAGGAGATCGAGACCACGGTGAAACCCTGTCTCTACTAAAAATGCAAAAAATTAGCTGGGCGTGGTGGCAGGCGCCTATAGTCCCAGCTACTCGGAGAGGCTGAGGCAGGAGAATGGCGTGAACCCGGGAGGCAGAGATAGCAGTGAGCCGAGATCGCGCCACTGCACTCCAGCCTGGGCGACAGAGCGAGACTCCATCTCAAAAAAAATAAATAAATAAATAAAAATGAAGAAAAGAACAAAAAAAAAATTGATGTTATGAGTCCCTTCCATTTTCCAAACCACCTTTCCATCAGGCACATCAAGGGGCCGTCTATTCCAGAGTTTACGGCTGATTCATTTGCTAGGTCGGTAAGGCCCTGGTGAGGCTTTTGTGATGGTCCCATCAGGGCCTGTATTATCTAGGATCAAAGTAACGATGCACTTTTTTTTTTTTTTTGAGACGGAGTTTCGCTCTTGTAGCCCAGGCTGGAGTGCAATGGCATCATCTTGGCTCACTGCAACCTCCGTCTCCCAGGTTCAAGGAATTCTGCCGCCTCAGCCTCCCGAGTAGCTGGGATTACAGGAGCCCACCACCGCGCCCGGCTAATTTTGTATTTTTAGTAGAGACGGGGTTTCTCCATGTTGGTCAGGCTGGTCTCGAACTTCCAACCTCAGGTGATCCATCCGCCTCGGCCTCCCAAAGTGCTGGGATTACAGGCGTGAGCCTCTGCACCCGGCCGATCTTCTTTCAATATATACTTTCCTGTTTCTTGGGCAAACTAAGCTTTCTTGTTTGGAGAATAACGTGGGGCCTCTGGGAGGGGAGGCTGTGGGAGGAGAGGCATAGCCAGGGCTTCCTCTTGCGCATGTGGTGTCGTTATTACTGCCCATTTTGCCTCCTCGTCCGCCTTTCTGTTTCCTTTGGCCTCCAGTGTTCCTGCCTTTTGTGCGCCCTGCAACGCAGAACAGCTACTGTCTTTGGGGCCCACACTGCGTCCTGGAGCTGTAAAATTTCTTTTTTTTTTTTTTTTTTTTGAGACGGAGTTTCGCTCTTGTTGCCCAGGCTGGAGTGCAGTGGCGCGATCTTGGCTCACCGCAACCTCCCCCTCTCAGGTTCAAGCAATTCCCCTGCCTCAGCCTCCGTAGTAGCTGGGATTACAGGCACCTGCCACCACGCCTGGCTAAGTTTGTATTTTTAGTAGAGATGGGGTTTCTCCCTGTTGGTCAGGCTGGTCTGGAACTCCCGATCTCAGGTGATCCGCCTGCCTGAGCCTCCCAAAATGCTGGGATTACAGGCCTGAGCCACCACGCCCGGCCTAGGAGCTGTAAAATTTCTTCTTTGTATTTTATTTCTTTGCCCCCAGCAGTTAAGAGTTCTCTTTCTTGGCTGGGCGTGGTGGATCACGCCTGTAATCCCAGCACTTTGGGAGGCAGAGGTGGGTGGATCACCTGAGGTCAAGACTTAAAGTTTTTAAAAGTAGGGTAAACGCGCCACCTGTGAGGAAAGAAGGGGGGCGGGGAAGAAGGGGGTAAGGTTGATTTACAACTTTTGACCTGGAAGTTGAGTTTCTGAAGAGGAACGTAGTTGTCCCAACCAAATGGTGCACAGGACGTTTATACTAAGAAGTTATTCATTTTTTGAGATCCAGATTCAAGTGCCCTTTACGTATTTTTATTTGGGCGGAGGAGGTCGCTTCCTCCCACCTAATTTATTAATGTTCATCTATATATCTCTATATATATATAAATTTTTTTTTTTTTTGAGAGGGAGTATCGCTCTGGCACCCAGGCTGGAGTGCAGTGGCGCCATCTCGGCTCACTGCAAGCTCCGCCTCCCGGGTTCACGCCATTCTCCTGCCTCAGCCTCTCCGAGTAGCTGGGACTACAGGCGCCCGCCACCACGCCCGGCTAATTTTTTGTATTTTTTTTTAGTAGAGACGGGGTTTCACCGTGGTCTCGATCTCCTGACCTCATGATCCACCCGCCTCGGCCTCCCAAAGTGCTGGGATTACAAGCGTGAGCCACCGCGCCCGGCCTTATATATATACATTTTTAAAGGCAAAGATGTGGGTCTCGTCATGTTGTGGCGTCTGGTCTCGAGCTCCCGGGCTCCAGCGATCCTCCCGCCTCGGCCTCCCAAGTCTCTGGATTACAGACGTGAGCCACAGCGGCCGGCCCGTGTTTAACTCAGATAAAATCTGGGTAACACTTTCAACGCTTCAAGCCCCTCGGGCGCACCGCTCTGCGCTCATTCCAACTTTGAAAGCAGAAAAGAAGAAATGCGCGGGCTCCAGCCGCGTGCCCGCAGGCCCCACTCCCGTTTCCTAGCAACGCCGGGTCACGTGTGCCGCCGCCCGGCTTCCGTAGCGTGAGCCTGCCGGAGCCGGCGCGTACGACCGTGCGTGTGCGTGCGTGCGCAGACGGGGCGATCGGCGTCCGCGGCGCTCGCCCCGCCCCCGAGACGACGCCTTGCGTGCGCGCGCCCGGTCCGCGCCTCCGCCTGTTTTTATAGCGGTTGCGGGCGGCGGCGGCGGCGGCGGTGGCGGCTGCGGGGCCGGGGAAGAGGAGAGATCATGGCGGCTGCGCTGTTCGTGCTGCTGGGATTCGCGCTGCTGGGCGCCCACGGAGCCTCCGGGGCTGGTGAGGAGCGGGTGGGGGGCGGGGGTGCGGTCCTGCAGGGGCCGGGAATGGAGGCCGCGGGCCGAGGCCGCGGTGCGGACCCGAAGCCGACGGGAACGGTAGCCTGGGTCCTCGGCGCGGGGCGGCCTGGGGTGCGAAAGGCCGGCTCCGGGGGCTTCCCGCGCCAGCGTGGAGCTTGTGGGTGAAGTCCCAGGGTTTGAGGGGGGACTGGGGGTCCCTCCCGGCGCTGCCTGCCAGGCTCCCCCGGGCTCCCCGGCCTTTGTGTGTAGGCGTGAAGCCCCCTGCTTGGGGGCGGGAGCCAGGGGGTCCTGGCCAGGCCGGTCTTGGTCAGGGGAGGTGGCCGTCTTGCTTTTCGGTGGCCTGGGGTTGGGGGTTCCCCGGCGGAGGTTGAGGATCTCGCCTGATCCCTGGGTGAGGGCGTCTGTGAAGGCGGTTGGAGGTGGCCCGCCCGCCCGTCCCACCGGCCAGGAGAAGGGACACCCAAAGCCTGGGTGAGCGTCCCCTTTGGCCTGGAGCCAGGGGTCAGGGGCTGGGCTGGTGCCTGCCCAACCTGTCCTGCTGGGGCTGGACTCCGCAGGACCTGGGGAAAGCGGACTGTGGGTGGAATCTGGAGACAGGTCCACCCTGCTTGCGAGTGTTAGGGTCAGAGACCCTACCCTGAGATTCTCTGGGGCCCCCGCCAGGGCCCGTGCTGCCTGCAGCCATCATCTTGGCTCTCTCTTCTGGAAAAGGGGCTTTTGTCCTCCAAGAGCACATGGAGGCTCTGAGTGGGTCAGCCCTCCGGATCGGGAAGGGATTACCGTTCTTCACGGGATTTAGCCCTGGCGTCTTGCCTCGGGTGTGCACCTGCCCCCGGGTGTTCTCCCAGACTCTTAAGCCCTCGCAGGCTCCCTCGAGGGGCCCTGCGTGGAAGGGAAGGCAGAATCTCCCTTTGATTCTGCCTGGTTTCGGGACACAGAATGAGGTGGTCTCAGAACGCCCCTCCTCATTTACAGGCGAGGAAACTGAGCCCTGTGGGGAGTCGAGGTTCCAAGGTCACAGTGAGGGGCACTGCCCACCCGATGCAGCGCAGGAAATAGTGAGAAAGTCGTTTTTAGCCGACTCTGACCGGCATTCGGTTTCCAGTGCTGCCTTAGGAGGGCCGTGTGTTGAGGGTGGGCAAACGTGGTTTGGAGAGTGCATTTGGGAACTGGATTGAGGTGTGTTTTTCCGGGAGAAAAGCATGACAGCCTTTCTTGCTTGATAGAAAGTTTCTTCATTGTTGAGACCCCCATTTGGTTCCGGGTTAAAGATTTATAGTGAGGCCGGGCGTGGTGGCTCAGACCTGTCATCCCAGCACTTTGGGAGGCTGAGGTGGGTGGATCACCTGAGGTCAGGAGTTCAAGACCAGCCTGGCCAACATAGTGAAACCCCATCTCTATTAAAAATACAAAAATTAGCTGGGCGTGTTGGCGCACGCCTGTAATTCCAGCCACTCAGGAAACTGAGGCAAGAGAATCGCTTGAACCCGGGAGGTGAAGGTTGCAGTGAGCCGATATCGTGCCACTGCACTCCAGTGGGTAACAGAGGGCAGTGAGTCGATATCGTGCCACTGCACTGCTGGGTAACAGAGGGAGACTATCTAAAAAAAAAAAAAAAAAAAGAGGCCGGGCACGATGGCTCACGCCTGTAATCCCAGCACTTTGGGAGGCCGAGGCAGGCGGATCACGAGGTCAAGAGATCAAGACCATCCCGGCTAACACGGTGAAACCCTGTCTCTACTAAAAATACAAAAAATTAGCTGGGCGTGGTGGCGGGCGCCTGTAGTCCCAGCTACTAGAGAGGCTGAGGCAGGAGAATGGCGTGAACCCGGGAGGCGGAGCTTGCAGTGAGCCGAGATCGCGCCACTGCACTCCAGCCTGGGCGACAGAGCGAGACTCCGTCTCAAAAAAAAAAAAAAAAAAAAAAAATTTATAGTGACCGATGTGTTGGCAACAAGGTGCAGAGCTGGAGGGTCTGGGCTACTGAAGGGTCAAGAGCAAGGGCTTCGAGCCTCTGTCCTGGGCATTGAGCCGTAGGGGGCCTTGGGCAGAGGCTGGGGAGGGGGCTCCTTCTTCCAGAGGCTTTGCCAGCTAACTCCTGACCCACATCTGAGATTTCGTCTTCCTGGTAACCAAAGTGGCCCTTTATCGAATGTCTCCTGGGCAAGGGCCTGGCCCCAGCACTGCGGCCAGCTCTCTGGGGAGACAGATAGGAGCCCACGGGCGAGGTGAATGTGGAAGATAAGCCGCCACCCCAGCCCTGTGGAAACAGCCTTGGTGGCCGGGGCCAGCCAGGCTTGACCGGGTTTCCAGCACAGCACGAGGTTCCCACATTGAGCTAATTTGGACAGTCAAGTGGGTGAAAGACCTTTGGTCTCTCCCTGCCAGGTAGGGCGGTTCGAGGTTTTGTTCCTCTTGTGCAGGAGACTGAGAAGGGTTTCTCCTCAGCAGAAAGCTTAGCCCGGGGCTTACTGGCCAGAGCTGCATGCAGCCTGGGAAGCAAGTGGAGTCTGCAATGCTGGCAGCGCTGCCATGCAGCCGTGTAGCCGTGTGTCTGTGCGTGTGTGTGTGTGGTGAGAAGTGGGTCTGTGTGCATGTGTGTGTGTGTGGTGAGAAGTGGGTCCACGTCTGTGGAGCGTGTCTGTGCTTTTAACAAACCCCACTTTTGCTGGGGACTGACTCGTGAAGACCACAAGGTCTGGGCAACACAGCCTTGTCCTGTGTGGGGTGGACACTGCTGTTTGCTCTGTGAGTTCGTGACTGTGTTTGCCTCTCCTGAAACTTGCTTCAGGGGCGTCTGCGGGTTGGTGGGGCACGGCCGGGTGGAGTGAGCGCCCAAGATTGGCCGTCCACGTCTCCTGTGGGCTTGTCAGGAACCGGAGGGCCGGGGTGTGCTAGCTGGGTCCCGAGAGTGGAGGGCTTCACCCCTGAGCCTCAGATGAGAGGAGTGGGAGTGCCTGGCTGTGGCTGGTGGGCGTGGGTGGGGGAGGTGCGGGAGGCCGCTTCCCCGAGCTGTTCTCGCTGGCTGCTGTCTGAGCACTGCGGTGGGTGGGGAGGAGGGCGGGTGGGGGCGGGCAGCCTTATCCTGCGGGGCTGCTTGTGTACAAGTACCACGTGGCCTGCCTGGCCCTGAGCCCTGGGCAAGGAGGCGGTGGCTGTTTTTAGATGAAGGTGACTTTACTTGAGAACATGGGTTATGGCTCATATGGCCAGAATCGAATTCTAACCTTTCTGGGGCTGTGGCCGAGGGTCAGGCGCTGCCCCTCCTGGTGCTCGTGGGTGGAGGCTCCTGGCGCAGCAGGCGAGATGGGCTGGCCCGTGGGGTGGGGGGCTCTGCATTGCCCCCGAGGAGCCTCTGTGGAGGCTTTGTCTTCCAGAGCCCACCCCAGTGACAGGTCAATACAGAGACACCAGCATCACCAGCATCCAGAGGGACACAAGGGTTGTTCTGTCCAAGGCCTTTTGGTCCCTTTGGGAGTGATGCCGCCTGCTGAGAAGGTGGCGGCCCAGCGGGAGCACCGTGACTGGTGCAGATGGCACCTGGGAGCCCGGGACACCCCGGAAGGTGGGTGGGGGCAGCTTGGCTTCGGGCCCCGCCTAGTCCTCCTCTCTGCCCTGTGCGCCCTGCCCTGCCTGGAGGTGGGGTGTGGCGACTCAGGGGCCAGCCTCTCCTAGCACCCCTGGGTGAGGAGGGTGTGGAGCACATTCCTGCAGGGCCGGAGGATGAGGAGAGGGGCTGCTGCGGGGCAGGAGGGAGCTTGCCAGCTGGGCTGCCTCTGGCTGTGCTTCCTGCCCTGACTCACCTCGCCCAGCTCTGCACGTAGCTGCCAGTTTTGCAGTCTGGGAAATCTTAACTCCCAAGAAATGTAGGTTACCAGGAGGGGATCCCTTTGTGAAAATGGCACTGCCAGCCAGGCGCGGTGGCTCACGCCTGTAATTGCAGCACTTTGGGAGGCCCAGCAGGGTGGATCACGAGGTCAGGGGTTCAACACCAGCCTGGCCAAAATGGTGAAGCCCCGTCTCTACTAAAAATACAAAACATTAGCTGAGTGCGGTGGCAGGCAGCTGTAGTCCCAGCTACTCGGGAGGCTGAGGCAGGAGAGTCGCTTGAACCCGGGAGGCAGAGGTTGCAGTGAGCTGAGATTGCGCCACTGTGCAACAGAGTGAGACTCTGTCTCAAAAAAAAAAAAAAGAAGAAAAAGAAAATGGCACTGCCAAAACCTGTCAACTGCGCCTGCCTAGAGCTCACGTGAGGTGGCCAGACGTGAACATCCCTGTCCCTGTGGCCTTGGGGACCGTAACCTGTGCACTGCCACGCAGCCTCAGAGCCGTGAGCATGCGTGTGCACGTGTGTATGTGTTGTGTGTGTTTGTTTGCAGATGTGTGTCCTTGTATACGTGTATGTTGTAGCAGTGCCTGGGGAGTCTGGCCTCAGAAGGTGCTGTGGGGAGGGGGCGCTCCCCTTGGGCTTCCCCTCAGGCTGGGCTGTTCTTGGCAGGCGGGTGCTAGGCACAGTGTGAGGTTCTGTGTGGATTCTGCTGTGCTCCTTGGCAGCTCCGGGGGCCTTCCCTTGCATTTCGAAGGAAGGGGAGGCGTGTGGCCGGAGGTGAGAGGCCCTGAGGCCCTGCCTGGCTCCCAGCTTCCCAAATCCACCTCTGTCTGGGTCGCCGCCCTCAGAGATTGCTGAGGACACGAGCTTTCCACCCACGGGCCGTCCTAACGGAGCCGGGCTAGGGGCTCCTGGACAGAGGCCGCCTGCCCCTTTGGGCTTTGGGGTTTGTTTTTCTCAGCAGCTCAGCTGGGTCTCTGGGGTCAGGGTATCGGGCCGAAGGCAGAGGACGCTGCCCTTGGGACGTGAGCTCTGGGCAGCCCTCGGGGCTCAGGACTCCTGGCTGTTCTGCCCAGTTTCATGTGTTTTGTGTTTTGTGTTTTGAAACCATGTGTGGTCCCATAGTTGTGCCCTGAGAAGCCACCGTGGCTGCCGTGAGGTAGGAGTGGACGGGACGCCCACGGTGGCCCCCACGGTCTTTCCCATGCCGTGCTCTTTCCAGCCGGGCCCCATCACTCTCCCACAAGCTGAAAGGAAGTGGCTTCTCCACCAGCCCTGGCTGGGACTCCTGTGGGCGAGGCCTTCCCCAGGGGCTGCACTAACAAGGCCCCACGCGCGCTCTCCCCGCAGCCGGCTTCGTGCAGGCGCCGCTGTCCCAGCAGAGGTGGGTAGGGGGCAGTGTGGAGCTACACTGCGAGGCCGTGGGCAGCCCGGTGCCCGAGATCCAGTGGTGGTTTGAAGGGCAGGGTCCCAACGACACCTGCTCCCAGCTCTGGGACGGCGCCCGGCTGGACCGCGTCCACATCCACGCCACCTACCACCAGCACGCGGCCAGCACCATCTCCATCGACATGCTCGCGGAGGAGGACACGGGCACTTATGAGTGCCGGGCCAGCAACGACCCGGACCGCAACCACCTGGCCCGGGCGCCCACGGTCAAGTGGGTCCGCGCCCAGGCAGTCGTGCTAGTCCTGGAACGTGAGTGGCGGGCACCTCCCTCCCCGCCTCCCTCAGTTTCCCTCCTGTGCCGCTCGCCTCCCGGCTCCTGCTCAGTAGAACCCAGACGCCTCCTCCCCTCTCCCTCCCGCTGTGCCCCGTTGGGCCCACCGCCTGGACAGGGGCCCGGACTGAAGGGGGTGGGCTTGCCGCCTGACCACCAGTGCTGGGCGACCTGGGTCAGGGCGGGCAGGGCTCTGCCCTCCAGCAGGTGGGTCCTCGTCCTCCCCTCGACCCTCGTGCCGTCCGTTCCGCCGTTCCTTTCTGCTCCCCGGGCGCCTGCCCGGCTCCCTCCCTGAGTGTCCATACTGCAATCCTGGGGGGCCCTCCAAGCTCAGCCCAGGCTTGCAGGTCTCAGAACCTTCTGTGTCCTTCTCAGCGTCTTGTTCTAAGGGATTTTCAAATTTCAGTTCCTAGCGGGAATGTTGTAAACTAAACAAGAACCAAGAGATTTGCCTGGTTGGGGATTGGCAGAAGAACTGGGGCGCTCCCAGCACTGTTGGGGTGCCATCAGCCTGGGGCCAGGGGATGTGGGGCCACCTGAGTGCCTTGGCCAGGGGGTGCTATGGCCGTTTTTTTTTTTTTTCCTGGAGATGGAATCTTGCTGTGCCCAGGTGGAGTGCGGTGGTGCGATCTTGGCTCACTGCAACTTCCACCTCCTGGGTTCAAGCGATTCTCCTGCCTCAGCCCCCTGAGTAGCTGGGATTACAGGCATGAGCCAACATGCCCAGCTAATTTTTTTGTATTTTTAGTAGAGACGGGGTTTCACCATGTTAGCCAGGATGGTCTCGATCTCCTGACCTCGTGATCTGCCCTCCTCGGCCTCCCAAAGTGCTGGGATTACAGGTGTGAGCCGCCGTGCCCGGTCGCCAGGCTGGTCTTAAACTCTTGACCTTGTGATCCGCCCACCTTGGCCTCCCAAAGTGCTGGGCTGGGATTACAGGCGTGAACCACCGCGCCGGGCCGGCTACGTTTTTAGAAAGGAATTTCCAGTTTGTGCTGGGGCTGCTGCAAGAGCTCGATGCCCTGGTCCCTGCTCAGGGACGTGGGGGGGTGCCTTGTCGGTCCCCACACCCCGGTCCCAGCCTCGTGTGTCTCTGGCCTCTGGGTTCCCAGCGCCTTAGCCCAGGGCCCGCCAGCTGCCAGCGAAGGGTGCCTTCCCGAAGGGGCCTTCTCAGCAGGCGCTGGGGCTGTTCCCTTCCCGGAAGCATGGCCAGAAGTTCCCCCTTGGGCCTCCGGTCCTCGGGGTGTAAGGGCCACGGTGTATTTTTGGGATGAAAACTAGTGCTTCCCGGGGAGGAGCCGCAGATTCCTGGCGGTCGGGGGTCAGGCAGGCCGTGCTCCTCCACTCTGCTGACCACGTCTGGCCGGGCCTTGCAGCCGGCACAGTCTTCACTTCCGTAGAGAACACTGGCGCCAAGACACTCCTCACCTGCTTCTTGAATGACAGCGCCACAGAGGTCACCGGGCACCGCTGGCTGAAAGGGGACGTGGTGCTGAAGGAGGACACGCTGCCCGACCAGAAAACGGACTTCGAGTGAGTGCCTGACCACGCGATGCCACCACCTGCCCTTTCTCACGGCTCTCTTGCCAACGGCCTGTGGTCCGTGAGAACAGAAGACTGGTCGGCAGGCTTGATCCAGGCGGAAGTCAGGGACCAGTTCCACGCAGACCCCCAGAGGGAAACCCCAGGGAGGGTCTGAGGGGCGTCCTTGTGAGCCAGGTGGTTCCAGCAGCCCTGACAGGAGTCCCTGTTGCTCCTCGCTCGGTCCCGGGCACGAAAGGGCGCCACACTGCCAGGTCCCGGGCGCGCGTGCAGGCCTCCCAGGCTCTGTGCTCCTGGCACAAGAGGGCACCACACTGAGGCCTGTCCTGCTTGGACCCCAGATGCCGTCATGGCCGGAGCTTTGTCATAACTGGGGCTGGGATGGCCCCGGGAGCACAGAGCCTTTTGTGTTCAGGCCGACTGGGAAGACAGTCACAGGGTGTGGGGTGCAGAGCAGGGCCCAGAGGTGTGGGGTTCATCGGTCAGGGAGAGGAGGTCTGTTTGTTGGTTCTGTCACCTGTGGGGTCTTGCCAGCCTGGCTGTGTCCTTGGGGCCGTACGGGGACACCAGGAGTTCTGTGGAGGTTCAGACTTGACTGGAACAGTTTTGCTTTTTCACTGTGCCGTGGTTGGGCCTCTGGAGAACCCTGGGTCCTTGGAGGCGTCCTGCAGAGCCGGCACCTGGCTCACCTGCCTGCTGTGGTTGCAGGGTGGACCCGGACAACCGCTGGGGAGAGTACTCCTGCGTCTTCCTCCCCGAGCCCACACGCAGGGCCGACATCCAGCTCACGCAGCTCCACGGTGAGTCCAGTGTCTCCCTCCCCGAACCCACAGGCAGGGCCGACATCCAGCTCCACGGTGAGTCCTGCAGCCAGGGGTACCGGGCACCACCGACTGTCGGGAGAAGCTGTCGGCCTGAGGCACCCGGCACATCCCAGAGCCCTGGCCCCCTGCTCCCTGGAGGGGAACAGCCCTCCTGCGGGAGAGGTGGGGGCGGGCCCGCGGTTCCAGGCTCCTCTCTCTCACCCTCCTTTCAGGTCCTCCCAGAGTGAAGGCTGTGAAGTCGTCAGAACACATCAACGAGGGGGAGACGGCCGTGCTGGCCTGCAAGTCGGAGTCCATGCCCCCCGTCACCGACTGGGTCTGGCACAAGATCACTGACTCTGGGGACCAGGTGAGAAGCCAAGGAGGCTGGGGGTCCCGGACTCAGCCCTCAGGACTGGGTGAGGGCCCTAGACTGGGGGTCCCAGGCTCAGCCCCCGTCTTTGGTCCCCCTAGCTCATTGGGAACCAGAGCAGGTTCTTCGTGAGTTCCTCGCAGGGCCGGTCAGAGCTACACATTGAGAACCTGAACATGGAGGCCGACCCCGGCCAGTACAGGTGCAACGGCACCAGCTCTGAGGGCACCGACCAGGCCGTCATCACGCTCCGCGTGCGCAGCCACCTGGCCGCCCTCTGGCCCTTCCTGGGCATCGTGGCTGAGGTGCTGGTGCTGGTCACCATCATCTTCATCTATGAGAAGCGTCGGAAGCCCGAGGACGTCCTGGATGGTGAGCCGTCTGCCCTCCTGCCCACACGCCCTGCTCTCGGGGTGGCCTGGGGCCACTCCTGGTCCGTCCCTGACAGCCCCGCCGCTGATCCAGAGCTCGGAACCAAGGAGCCCCAGGCAGGGAGTTGATGGGACCCTGAATGAAAGTGTGGGATGGAGGGTCCGGCCCCGGGCAGCTGCGGCTCAGTGGGCAGCGGGACCCCAAGAGGAGGAGGCGGCGGCAGCTCCGCCCCACAGCCTCACCCGGCCCTTCCCTCCCCCTCACTTGGCTGCAAGCCGGTGTCCTCCATGGTAAGCCGGCCCTTCCTGCTCTGCCGGACCTTGTGGCAGCTGTGAAGAGCCCAGGGCCGTGGCACCGGGAAGTCCTGGCCTCTGCGTGATCGGGCTCGGGAACCTGAGTCAGCCATGCTTGGCTCCGGCAGCCCCTGCCTGCCACCCCTGCACGGCTCTTCTGCCCCTTGGGCTGCGTGTGCTGGGGCCAGGCCTGTGTGGGGCCTGTGGTGGCAGCTCCTGGAAAGCAGTGGGGCAGGGTTGAGGCCCACGAGGCCGTGGGGACAGCTCACCGTGGGGAGCACAGCTGCAGGTGGGAGGGCTGCCTTTCCCCACACCACTCAGAAGATGCACGTGGCCGGGGCTGATGAGCTGCCCCGAGCCAGCCCTGGGGGTCACTGAGGGCAGGGCTAGCAGCACAGGTGCCCCTGCTCGGGGCCTGAGTGGGGCCAGCGCTGACAGGCTGTCCTCTCGTCTCCTCTTTTTCATGGTGGCTGCTCTCCTTCAGATGACGACGCCGGCTCTGCACCCCTGTAAGTCGCAGCTGCAGGGGTCGGGGGTCCCAAGGAGCTGCCTGCTGCCCTGGGCCTTTAAAACACAAAGGCAGAGCCCCCGGGCTTCAGTATTCGGGGGTCCTGGGGACGGGGGGGGCAGGGGTGGCTTGGAGAGGGTGACTTGTGGGGGACACCCTCTCACCCGGCCCCTCGTGCGCCAGGAAGAGCAGTGGGCAGCACCAGAACGACAAAGGCAAGAACGTCCGCCAGAGGAACTCCTCCTAGCCAGGTGCGGCGGGCCGGCGGGAACTCCTGAGCCAGGTGCGGTGGGCGGGCGGGAACTCCTGAGCCAGGTGCGGTGGGGGGCTGGGGCGGCGGGCGGGGAACTCCTGAGCCAGGTGCGGCGGGCGGGCGGGAACGCCTCCTGAGCCAGGTGCGGCGGGCGGGCGGGAACGCCTCCTGAGCCAGGTGCGGTGGGCGGGCGGGAACTCCTGAGCCAGGTGCGGTGGGCGGGCGGGAACCCTCCTGAGCCAGGTGCGGTGGGGGGGGGGGGGGGGGGCGGGTGGGAACTCCTCCTGAGCCAGTTGCGGTGGGCGGGCGGGAACGCCTCCTGAGCCAGGTGCGGTGGGCTCCTGGGTCCCGCCTGTGGGTCGCTGGGAGGTGGGTCCAGTCTGAGCGCCCCTCCCTGTCCCCAGGTGGCCGGAGGATGCTCCCTGCTCCCGCGTCTGCTCCTCCGCTGGAGTCCACTCCCAGTGCTTGCAAGATTCCATGTTCTCGCCTCTGAAAGAAAACCCGCCCCGTAGATTCCCATCATACGCTTTCTTCTTTTTTAAAAAAGTTGGGTTTTCTCCATTCAGGATTCTGTTCCTTAGGTTTTTTCCTTCCGAAGTGTTTCACCAGAGCTCGGGAGCTGCTGCGCTGCGGCCCCGTCTGTGGCTTTCTGCCTCTGGGTCTGAGTCATGGCGGGGTGGGCGGCGCAGCCTTCTCCACTGGCCGGAGTCAGTGCCAGGTCCCTGCCCTTTGCGGAAGGTCACAGGTCACACGAGGGGCCCAGCATCCTGCCTGTCTGAAGCCAATGCTGTCTGGTTGCGCCATTTTTGCGCTTTTATGTTTAATTTTATGAAGGCCACAGGTCTGTGTTTGACTCAGCCTCAGGGACGACTCTGACCTCTTGGCCACAGAGGACTCACCTGCCCACACTGAGGGCGACCCCGTCACGGCCTCAAGTAACTCCCAAGCCCCCTCCTCGTCTGTGCATCCGGGGGCAGCTCTGGAGGAGGTTTGCTGGGGAACTGGCGCCGTCGCCGGGACTCCAGAACCGCAGAAGCCCTCCCCAGCTCACCCCTGGAGGATGGCTGGCTCTCCACAGCACCAGGGCTCACGTGGGAACCCCTCTCCCACCCACCGCCACAATAAAGATCACCCCTACCCCCACCCTCTCCCTCTCCTGGCTCCTGTCTGTGCCTGACGGGGTTGGGTCGCCCGAGAGCAGGTGCACCCCGGGCTCTGGTGGCCACAGCAGGGGTACGTTCAGTACCGGGATTTCGTATGCGAGGATGGGTCTGCTGAGACCGCAGTGTGTGTGAGGGGGCTGGGGCCATGGGCTGGACAGGGCCTGAGGCTGTCAGCCGGCCTGGGAACTTGGAAGGTGGCTGGGACCGACCCCGTGCCTCAGAGCCACACAGAAGAGGGTGGGCACTGGCCTGAGCCTTCTCTGAGCCTGTTAATCCCCTCGGCATGTTTTGGGCCTGACAAAGGCTGAGGCTTTCTGCTGCCTGCCCCACAGCTGCCTGTACCCACCCTCCTGCGCGGGCTGCTTGGGCAAGGTTCAGGGGCAGTCCTGGCGGCTCCTGGAGAGTGGGTGTGTGAAGCTGGTGCCTAGAGGTTGAGGGATGCCCAGCCCCTGCCCGTCCAGCACACGGAACAGACGTGGTTGCAGGGTTGGAGAGCTTGGGGGACCAGGAGCTTAGAGCGTGGAGGTGGCGAGTTGCAGGACCAGTAACTGGGTCTGGAGGGAGGTTTGCAGCAGCTGTGTCAGCCTTGCAGGCGGAGTGCGGCACTGGGCCTTCTGCTGGTCTGAGTGAGGGTCTCAGGTTGGAGGTCAGCAAAAGAGGTTGGGTGGGGCTTAGGGAGCCTGGGTGGGTTCCCCAGGAAGCCAGGAATCAGATGGGAAGGCAGTGTGTTTCCATGTTGGACAAATCCAGGGTTTTAATGCCACAGAAGCCAGGAAAGGGCTCACGGCCTCTGGCCTCACAGAGCTGTGCAAAGGGGGAGTTGAATAAACAGTGACGGGCCCCAGGCAGCAGCTGTTCATGGTGCTGATCCTGCTGGGCCAGCAGTGGACTTGCAGGGCCCACATCTGGAGCTGGCTACCGGGCCTGGTGCCGCACAGCCTCGGAGGAGCTGAGGCCGGCTCAGGGTCCCTGGCAGCGACCACCCTGCCAGGCAAGTGGGGGTGCTGCTGGGTTCCACAGCTGGGCCCTCCCCGCTGGCTGCCACCAGGCGGCGCCACGCGCCCAATGCTGACTGGGGCTGGCCCATGCGGCAGGTCCTGGAGCCCCTCTGCCCGGGCAGTCTGACAGCCCTTCCTCCTCGGCTGAGACCGAAGAGTCCCAGGCATCACCCACTGAACCTGTGTTCAGTGACCTGTGAATAGGGATGCCACGTCTGCATTCGGACGCTGATTAGGCGTCTGTGGTATACTTGGAGCTGGCAGGTGTGCGTGGACAACAGGCAGAAGGTTCCAGTGGGATGGAGGCTGCCAACAGAACGATGGGGAAGGGGCGCATTGGGGGCATCGCCAGGCATGTGGCCCAGGTGGGCCCCTGTGTCATTTTTGCCCCCACCTCCCTGCCTGGGCTCTGTCCATCTTTCTGCTGCACCCTGAGCCCCAGCTGTGGGCCCACCGTGCCTGTGGATGCCTCGTGCTCTGTACCGGGTGGGAGGTGTGGGAGTTACAGGTCAGGGCAGCCTTGGGAGACGGGCGGGTTTCCTGGGTTGCTGACTGGCAGATGGGGGGCCTGGGTCTGTGCAGGGTCGTCTGCCTGAGAAAGCAGCCCCTCACCCCTGGGCACTAACGTCGTCTTTTTTCTTTGCACACAGAAATGTAAACCTGATTCGCAAAGTATAACCACTCAGCATGTAGCTTTGTACATCTGCCCTCAGCATTTAGTGTCCTTGTTCATCCAACAAGCATCTAGTGAGCACTGGGGTACGAAGTGGTGGGTGTCCACCCCGTCCCTGGGGTGTGCAGCCCTGTGCCCAGCGTGGGGTGTGGAGGTGGGTGTCCACCCCATCCCTGGGTGTCCAGCATCACTGGGTGCAGCAGTGGGTGCCCAGCGTGGGGTGGGAGGGGGTACGCCCATCGGGGGGCCCAGCGTGGGGTGGGGAGTGGGTAGGCAGGTGCCCAGCGTGGGGTGGGGAGGTGGTGTACGCCCCATCGGGGGGTGCCCAGCGTGGGGTGGGGAGGTGGTGTACGCCCCATCGGGGGTGCCAGCGTGGGGGGGGAGGTGGTGTAGCCCATCGGGGGGTGCCGCGTGGGGTGGGGAGGTGGTGTAGCCCATCGGGGGGTGCCCAGCGTGGGGTGGGGAGGTGGTGTACGCCCCATCGGGGGGTGCCCAGCGTGGGGTGGGGAGGTGGTGTACGCCCATCGGGGGTGCCGGCGTGGGGTGGGGAGGTGGTGTACGCCCATCGGGGGGTGCCGGCGTGGGGTGGGGAGGTGGTGTACGCCCATCGGG
The DNA here is from genome assembly GCF_006542625.1 of Nomascus leucogenys. Taxonomy (NCBI): domain Eukaryota; kingdom Metazoa; phylum Chordata; class Mammalia; order Primates; family Hylobatidae; genus Nomascus; species Nomascus leucogenys. Next base: position 349,772 of record NC_044398.1, on the reverse strand, counting down.
GGGTGCCCGGCGTGGGGTGGGAGGTGGTGTACGCACCATCGGGGGGTGCCCGGCGTGGGGTGGGGAGGTGGTGTACGCCCCATCGGGGGTGCCCGGCGTGGGGTGGGGAGGTGGTGTACGCCCCGTCAGTGGGTGCCCAGCGTGGGGTGGGGAGGTGGTGTACACCCCATCGGGGGGTGCCCAGCGTGGGGTGGGGAGGTGGTGTACACCCCATCGGGGGGTGCCCAGCGTGGGGTGCGGAGGTGGATGCCCAGCCCGATGTCCACCCCGTCCCTGGGTGCTCTTGGTGGCAACTCGCTGAAGCCCTGCCTCAGTTTCCCCAAAGGTGAGATGGGGAAGTCACTACCACCACGTCATGAGATGAGATTAGATCCTCCTTGTCAGGTGTCAGGAAAAGGCCTCAGGGCTCCCCTGGGAGCCTTGGGGTCTCAGGAGTCCCAGCTCCCAGTGGACAGGGGTAGGGTTGGGGCAGCCAGAGGAACAAGAGTTCATTCATGGGCTGGACCCCACCGCGGCCCCGCAGCTGGGCTGCCTATTCCTGTCCTGGGCAAATTGGCCTCTCCTCCTTCTTACCCCCCACCCCAATGGGAGCCCACAAGGACAGGGCCTGCTGGGCAGCAAGGGTCCCAGCCCCTGCCCCATCTCCTCCACTCTGGGCTGTGGCTCTAAGCAGCACATCCCACTCTAGGGGCTCAGGGCAGGGACAGTGACACATCCAAGGTCCCGCCGTGGAGGGCAGAGCTGAAGGAGTGAGAAGCAGCTGCTGAGATGGAACTGGCCTGTGCGGAAAGACTTTGGTCTTCCCCCTGTTTTTCACCAGGCTCCTGGGGCAAGGGCAGCTCAGCAGGGAGAAGGAGATTTGTGTGAATCCCAGGCCAGCACGGGTCCCCCACTCTCATTGCAGACACTGCAGACATGGAGGCCTGGGGCAGGAGCCCTCAGGGCTGCGCTCCTGCAGAGATGGAGGTTGCGTGTGTGGCTGAGACTGGGATGCCACCCCCTTTCCTCAGCCTCTGTTTCCTCAGCTGAAAACATGGGCCCAGGCCTGCCGTGCACAGCTCATCTCTTTAATTTTTTTTTTTTCTTTCGAGACAAGGGTCTCATTCTGTCACCTAGGCTGGTGTGCAGTGGTGTTGATCTGGGCTCACTGCCACCTCGACCTCCTGGGCTCAAGTGATCCTCCCACCTCAGCCTCCCAAGAACCTGAGACCACAGATGACACACACCACTCCACCTGGCTCGTTTAGTATTTATCGAGTCAAACTGCAGATTTTCCAGGCGGCCTCAGTGCCTGCCCTGGCCTGATTTTGTCTTCCTGGTCTTAAACTGCTTTTCACTCCAAAGGCCCCAAAATTGTATAAGCTTTCTGGGCGTGCAACCTGGACCTGTCCTGACTAAGCGGGAAATGTAGGTCTGAGGTTGGTAAACCCGGTAAACAATGCCCAGAGAGGCTGCAGGGGGCGGGGAGGTGGGGAAGACCTTATGGAAGGGATGGCAGGGCCTGGGGAGGTTCAGCAAGGAGGGGTCTGGGAGTCTGGGGTCCAGTGACCCAGGCACATAAAGGCCAGACACGGGCGGAGGAGTACAAACCGCTGGAGGGACCCGGGCTTTCTTCCAAAGGCACTGGGAGCCGTGGGTGGTTTTAGGCCACAGACTGATGTGACTGACCAAGGGGCCAGGCCCTGGGTCTCCATGCTCCCTACACAAGGCAGGCGCGGTCCCACCTCAGGGCCTTCGCACAGGCTATGCTGCCTGCCCAGAGCTTCCTGCAGCTTTCCGGGCCGCACCCCCTCCTTCGGGCCTTCTCCCAGCACCTCGCCCCCTCCCCACCCCGAGTGTTTGGACAATGCTCTCCACCTTCTGCTGGACGGTGTCTTACTGGCTACTCATAAGGTTGACTGTGATAACCAGCTTTCTCCCCCGGCTGGCTCTCTGAGTCAGCCATACTCTGAATACTCCACCTGGAGCAGGTGCTTAATAAGTTTTTTGTTTTTCTTTTTTTGAGACAGAGTCTCGCTGTGTCACCCAGGCTGGAGAGCAGTGGTGCCATCTTGAATTGCTGCACCTCTCAGGTTCAAGCGATTCTCCTGCCTCACCCTCCTGAGTAGCTGAGATTACAGGCATGCGCCACCACGTCCGGCTAATTTTTATATTTTTATTAGAAACAGGGTTTTGCTATGTTGGCCAGGATGGTCTCAAACTCCTGACCTCAACTGATCCGCCCGCCTCGGCCTCCCAAAGTGCTGGGATTACAGGTGTGAGCCAGCGCGCCCAGCTAACTTTTTTTTTTTTTTTTTCTGAGACGGAGTCTTGCTCTATCACCAAGCGCTGGAGTGCAGTGGTGTGATCTTGGCTCACTGCAACGTCCGCCTCCTGGGTTCAAGCGATTCTCCTGCCTCAGCCTCCCAAGTAGCTGGGATTACGGGAGCCCGCCACAACGCCCGGCTAATTTTTGTATTTTTAGTAGAGATGGAATTTCACCATGTTGGCCAGGCTGGTCTCAATCTTTAAATATTTTTAAAATTAAATGAGCATGGCCGGGGGGTGGCTCACACTTGTAATTCCAGCTCTTTGGGAGGCTGAGGCGGGTGGGTCACCTGAGGTCAGGAGTTCGAGACCAGCCTGGCCCAACATGGCGAAACCCTGTCTCTACTGAAAATACAAAAATTAGCCAGGCGTGGTGGTGGGTGCCTGTAATCCCAGCTACTCCGGAGGCTGAGGCAGGAGAATCACTTATACCCGGGAGGCGGAGGTTGCGATGAGCGGAGGTCACGTCACTGCACTCCAGCCTGGGTGGCGACAGAGTGAGACTCCATCTCAAAAATAAATAAATAAATAAATAAATAATAGATAAATGCAGAGTACTCCATCCTGGGCAAGGGGTCAGAGTGAGTGTGCTGAGGTCAGGGAGGCTCCCAGCGCACACTGACAGGCACTGGCCTGGGTAAGCCTGTGGGTTGGGGAGCCGTCGCCAGGATCTGGTGACAAGGACCCCGAGCCAGCCTCCCTTGTGACTTGCAGGTTCTGCCGGCGCCTGGAGGAGGCGTCTTTCTGCTTCTCCCACTGCCAGGCATGGGCGGTTCCCGTGCGGTGCGGGTCCCGCCTCCTCCCTGCTCCCAGCCGCGAGCCCCGGGGCTCTGGCCACCTGCCCGGCCTGACATCTTCCCAGGGTGAACATAAAAGAACCTCCTTCAGCTGGAGCACGCATCTGCCTCGGGGCGGGCCACAGCCTGGCACTGCCAACTGTGCCACCCGCCCAGCCTCTCCCGCACCACCTTGGGACGAACAGCTGTCCTGCCCGCCTATGCGGAGGTGGCCGGCGGGGCCAGCGTGGGGGCGCAGGGATCCCCAGGGTGTGGGGCAGCCAGGCCGGGGCGAGAGACACGGTCAGGCTCAGCCCATCCACTGTAAGCTGGGCACATGCTGGCCCTCCCTCGAGTACCACTGAGTGCCTCCTGTGTGTAGGAAGAGGGCCATCTCTGCCCCGGTGGCCTGGAGGTGCAGATGGGCAGGGGGCACCCGGCACACGGGGCATCGTGGCTGACAGGACATCAGGCCAGGTGCCAGGAGGGCCTCAGGAGGGCCTCCTGCCTCCAGGTGGGGATGTTCAGCCTCCACTTCTTCGTGTGTGACTGTCTGTCTCCTCTCTCTCACTTGCCAACTTCCTCACCTGCCCCCTCCCGACTGTCTGGTGGGCTGGGTGGCTAGGGACAGAGGCCTCATGTCACCCGGCACCAAGCAGCCCCCATGCCCAGCCGGCTTCGGCCCAGAAGCAGAGCCTTGGGAAGCACCTGTCTCAGAGCTGGGGACTGGGGGCGGGCACTGGGGCACAGCTGCGCCCGGAGTCCCAGGGGTGGGGGAATGGAGGCAACCCCGGGGCAGGCGGCTCTGGTACCTGTGCGAAGGCGCTAGCGGGCTCTGGGTCTCCCTGTGACCCCGATCTAAAGCCCACCAGACCTAGAGGAGACCCCCGCCCGCTTACTCCCCAGGGCACTGTTTGAGGGGTGGGTAGGGAGCCCCACACCCTCGGGTGGCTCTTCCAGTTTTTCTTGTCTGGCTGCGCTTGGCCTCAGTTTCCTCAAATGCAGACCAGGGAGAGGAGTGCCTGAGTCTCCCAGAACGGCCCCCAAGCCGGCCTGCCCCTCCCCACGCACTCAAGGGTCTCTGTCCAGGGCCCACAGGCGACCCAGCAAGGGCTCCTGTGGCCTTTAGAAACACCCTTTCGTCGTGGAAGTCTTCAAACCTACAGAAAGCAAGGAGGCGCTGGCCGTGGCGGCCTCCCGTCTCCCAGGCCCGCGTCCACCCTCCCCGCGCCGGTGCCCTCCGGACGGAGGTGGAAGCCGCGGCGCGGGAGAGGCGGCTCCGGCCGGGCAGCGGGGCCCGGTGACCTTGGGCGCGTCCTTACACGTCGCGGGCCTCAGTTTCCCCTCCTGGGGAGAGGCCCGCGCGGGGCTCCGAGGCCTCGGCCCGCGTGACCTTGGGGCGCCCCCGACCCCGCGGCCCGAGTTTCCCGGCGCCGAGCGGAGGCGGCGCGCGGGGAGGGGGCGCAGCCGAGGCGGGTCTCCCGCCCCCGCCCCTCCCCCGCCGCAAGGCTCCGCCCCCCGCGGCTCCGCCCCGCCCCGCCCCCGCCTCCCCCCTCCCTCGGGCTCCGGCCGGCGGCGGCGGCGGCGGCTCCGCTCCGCACTGCCCGGCGCCGCCTCGCCATGGACGCGCGCGGGGGCGGCGGGCGGCCCGGGGAGAGCCCGGGCGCGACCCCCGCGCCGGGGCCGCCGCCGCCGCCGCCGCCCGCGCCCCCCCAACAGCAGCCGCCGCCGCCGCCGCCGCCCGCGCCCCCCCCGGGCCCCGGGCCCGCGCCCCCCCAGCAGCCGCCCCGGGCCGAGGCGTTGCCCCCGGAGGCGGCGGATGAGGGTGGCCCGCGGGGCCGGCTCCGCAGCCGCGACAGCTCGTGCGGCCGCCCGGGCACCCCGGGCGCGGCGAGCACGGCCAAGGGCAGCCCGAACGGCGAGTGCGGGCGCGGCGAGCCGCAGTGCAGCCCCGCGGGGCCCGAGGGCCCGGCGCGGGGGCCCAAGGTGTCGTTCTCGTGCCGCGGGGCGGCCTCGGGGCCCGCGCCGGGGCCGGGGCCGGCGGAGGAGGCGGGCAGCGAGGAGGCGGGCCCGGCGGGGGAGCCGCGCGGCAGCCAGGCCAGCTTCATGCAGCGCCAGTTCGGCGCGCTCCTGCAGCCGGGCGTCAACAAGTTCTCGCTGCGGATGTTCGGCAGCCAGAAGGCCGTGGAGCGCGAGCAGGAGCGCGTCAAGTCGGCGGGGGCCTGGATCATCCACCCGTACAGCGACTTCAGGTACCGCCTCCGGGAGGGCCGGTCGGCGCGAGGGGGCCCGGGGAGCCGGGTGCGCGGGGGCTGTCCTTGGAGCGCCTGGGGAGGGCGGGGCGGCGCGCCCGGCCGGTGACCTCGGGGCTCCTCGGTGACCTCGGGCGTGTCCGGGACCCGCCCCGGAGTGACCCCGGCGCGCGAGGCTCCGCCTCTGGGGGTCTCCCCGGGTGACCCCGGAGCGCCCCCCTCCCACGCACCCCGACATCCTCCGCCCTGCGGCGCGGCGGGTGGGGTGGGCCGCAGGGCCAGGGTCTGAGCGCAGAGGGGCGGAGAGGACGAATAGAGGGGAACGTGGGCCCCAGAGAGGCGGCGGAGCGGAAGGGAGGAGGAAAGAAGGGCGCCTGGGAAGGACGCGCCCGAGGGAGGCCGGGGGAGAGGGGGTTAAGCGGCTCCCACGGCGTCCACCCGCGCCCTGCCTGCGAAGAGGCGCGCCCGGGGCTGCGGGCCTGGAAAGCGTGCGGGTCCCCAAGCTGTGTCTCCGGGAGCCGCTCCACCCGAGCCGCGGGCGGTGCGCGCATGTGGCGGTGGGTGTGTAGACGCTGCCGTGGATCCAGCCGGCTAATGCGTGGAAGGCTCGGAGCAGGGCCGGCGCGGGGCCACCGCCACCGATGTTTGCGGTCCTGGTTCCTGCGCTGTGCGTGCTGTGGCCGGAGAGTGAGACCGGCACGTGTCCCCGTGGGCTGTGTGTGAACAGGAGCCCGTGACCACGGCGGGTTCCTGGGGCGCGAGCCTGTGGCCGGGGAGGTGTGTCTCCAGGAGTGTGTTTGCGTGGTGGTCGCGGGCGTGTGCGCCTCGGGTGGGTTTATGTTGGCGGGACATATGGTTTGTGTGTGTTGGGACCAGGTGGCGGGCGTGCGCGTGTGCGCCCGGGGCCGGTGTGCACCGGTGGGCAGTAGTGTGAGCCATAGGCAGGTCTCACACGTGCGACCATAGAGGGATGCCTGTGTGTTTGTGTGTCCACGAGTGGGGTGTGAGGTGGGGTGTGGAGGGTGTAGGTGGGGCCCGCCGGGCTAGCGAGGCCGGGCGCGCGGGGCGGGCGCGGTTTCAGCACCACGGACAGCGCGCCGGACCTGGGAAGCCTGCGGTTTTCCCGCCTGTCTCTCCTCCTCCAGGCCTGGGCGCCCCAGGACGGCCCCCACGGTCCCTGGACCCCCGGAACTGGGCAGGGAGGCTGTGGGGTTCTCTTCCCCTGGCTTCTCTGCACCCCTAGTGCTTGGCTGGAGAAACTGAGACCTGGGGCACGTGCGTCCTGGACAGAGCCTGGAGGAAGGCCCTGGAATCCTCCTCTTACCCCAGGCCTTCCTGAGAGGTGAATACAGCTTTGACCAGAAGGCAGGATTTCGAGACAGGCCAGGGTGGGAGGAGCCCCGAAACCCCCAGAGGGGCTGTGTCCGGCCCCTCCCACCCTGCCTACGTGCCCCACTGGGAGAGCTTGGTCAGGGTCTGGGCTCTGGCCTGCGAAATGGGGACAGTGAGCAGGAAGGACTGGACTTCCAGGGCTGCTGGTCGGCCTGGCCCTACTTCCAGTCGGGCAGTGGCACCCCCTGACCGGAGAGGGACGCGGTGGAGAGGGAGCTGCAGAATGTGCCCACTCCCCTCCGTCCCCTCCAGCATGACCTTCGACAGAGATGGGTGCACCGCAGCGTGGGGGCTGGCAGGTGGAGGCCCACACCAGCCACTCCCTCCCCTGGGCAGCTCCAGCGACCGCCTGGCTGCAGAGGGGTGGTCGGTGGCCTGGGGGGCAGGTGGGCTGATGGCTGATCCCGGGGCTTTGGGGGAAGGCCGGTAGGAGGAGTGAAGCCCTCTCATCCTTCCACCCTCCTTGGGCGTGGTCGCCTGGAGGCCTGGGCAGGCTGTGGCCCCACTCTGTGCTCTGAGGCATTGAGGGCTCAGAGGCCCCTGTGTGGACCAAGTGCGGCCCCACCCCGGCAGATGAGCGTTAAAGTGAAACTGAGCAGGCAGGGAATGGGGTTAGCGGGGCCTGTCTTCAGGACTAGGGGAGTTACGGCAGTCAGATTTTAAGAAAGGATTTCGATGCTGCCACGCTGGGTGCACGGGGCCCCTACGACCCTCCCCAGGCTTGGGACCTGTGCCAGTGTGGAATCAGTGTGGAAAAAGACCCCCAAGAATATCTCAAAAGCTTCCTAAGCCCCCGCTGGGCCGGGGGCTGTCGGAAGCACCTCTGAGGATTAATTTACTAATTATTGTAAGGGTGAGGAGGGTGCTGTTGCTAACCCATTTTACCCAGGAGGAAAGAGAGGCCCAGAGAAGTCAAGTCGTTTGGTCAGAGTCACACAGCTACTCAGGGCCGGATCTGGGATTCTGTCTGGGCAGCACAGCCCAGGTGTCCACACTCCTGACCGGCAGGTGGCCAGCCTCTGCCTAGGTCCCATGCAGACCAAGAGGAGCAGGAGGCCTCCTGGGGGCGCCTAGGGGTGGGTGGTGGGTGATATTTGTGTGAATGTTAATTATTTATTTATTTTTTAATTTTTGAGATGGAGTCTCGCTGTGTCTCCCAGGCTGGAGTGCAGTGGTGCGATCTTGGCTCACTGCAACCTCCGCCTCCCGGGTTCAAGGGATTCTCCCACCTCAGCCTCCGGAATACCTGGGATTACAGGCATGCACCACCACGCCCGGCTAATTTTTGTATTTTTAGTGGAGACCGGGTTTCACCATCTTGGCCAGGATGGTCTCAAACTCCTGACCTCAAGTGATCCGCCCGCCGCGGCCTCCCAAAGTGCTGGCATTACAGGCGTGAGCCACCACGCCCGGCCTGTGAATACTAAATTTTTGAAACCATGTATGCAGTGGTGGGAGGGGCCTGTGTCTGCCTTTTCACATTTGCCCCTTTCTCCTCACAACCCGGTGGTGTAGTAACCGTCCCTGCTGGAGCCGCCTCTGCAGCGAGATTGAAAAGGAAGAAGGAGGGGGCAACTCCTGCCCCAGCCCCCAGGTCCCTGTGCAGAGGCCAGCAGCGTCCCCCCTCCTTGAACTCCCCTTGTCTCTTGCCAGTGGATCCCACCCCCGGAAATTGGCCCGAGCCGCCTGGCACCAGGAAGGAGGCCATTAGTGTTTGTGAACCGGAACCGCCCCCACTCGGCTGGGCTGAGGAGGTGTGGGGGATGCAGGAGAGCCCTGGCCGGGAGGAGGCATTTGAGGTGGCTGGGGGATGATGGGAATGTGTGCAGAAAGGTGGCCCAGCCGAGGGAAGAGCCGGGAGCGGAGCCGGGCACGGAGCCGGGCCAGGAGGCAGCATCGTGGAGCGTCTGGGGGCCGGACCCTGCTGCGGGGGATGTTTTTGGGCAGCCCACAGCAAGCAAAGAGGCCGCCACATTTGCAGCTGACTCAGGAGTCGGGCCCCAGCTGCCTTCGGGCCCAAGGCCTCCTGTGCCTGGCTGGGTGTCTTGGGTCCTCGCTGGGCCCCTCTGCCTCAGTTTCCCCAAATGCAAGGTGGGGACGGTATGAGGGAGAAGGGTTGGGTCTTTCATAGCCTTGCCAATGTCTTGGCCTCACGTCTCACACTCTCTTCACCTCCCCTTCCTGCTGAGAGAGTGCTGTGCTCCTTGCCCAGCCTGTGCCCCCCAGGCACGCCTTCACCCCGGTTCTTCCTCGCCGTCCGTCTGTCTCCACCTCGCCCAAGTCTGCCCTGCTCCTGTGCTCGGAAGTGGCCTCTTTCAAGCGACATCCCAGTCCCAGTATACAGCAGGTGCCACATATTTGCTGAATTTGCTGAGGGGCAGACGTGGGTCCAGATTTTCGCTCTCGGGCCTGGGCGGCTGGCCCCTTCGGAAGTGCAGTTGGTGCCAGGGTGCGGTGGCTCATGCCTGAGATCCCAGCACTTTGGGAGGCCGAGGCAGGCAGATCACCTGAGGTCAGGAGTTCGAGAGCAGCCTGGCCAACATGGTGAGTTCCCGTCTCTACTAAAAATACAAAAATTAGCCGGGTGTGGTGGTGAATGCCTGTAATCCCAGCTACTCGGGAGGCTGAGGCAGGAGAATCACTTGAATCCAGGAGGCAGAGGTTACAGTGAGCGGAGATCGCGCCGCTGCATTCCAGCCTGGATGACAGAGTGGGACTTGGTCTCAAAAAAAAAAAAAAGAAACAAAAAAAGAAGTGCAGTTGGTCTATTCCTGAAGCCTCTGGGGCTGTGGGTGGCTCTACACCCCGGCCTGATGTCTGGAAGTCTGCAGAGGCGTGCCGGGCGCTTCCCTGGGGTGCTGGTGGGAAAGCAAGTTCAAGGACCCAAGTTCAAGGTTTGGGTTCCGGAGGTTCAAGTTCCCTTCTTTGTAGGTGATTACGGTTCATGCCTGAATTGGAACAGGCGTGAAAACCAAGAAGAAGGGGTTTGGCCTTATGGAACCCCAGGGCTGTGGCAGGGTCTTCTGTGCCTCCCAGAGCAAAATTAGGTCAAAAATAAGTATAGTTCATTCCTACTCCCTTCACCCCAACCGCCGCTGATTCTAAAGGCCACACAGGTCCACTTGGGAAAGCCTGAGTCGTGCAAAGGAGGGCGTCCCCGCGGGAGAGGGGCCGGGGCCGGAGGGTGTCCCTGCGGGAGGGGCTGGGGCTGGAGAGGACACGAAGGCCCAGGGAGGGACGGTCTGAGGAGGTCGCATTCTCCGAGGCTTGCCCTCATCCACCCCCCAGCCCCGGTGTCACCCAGGGGGCTGGGCAGGCCTGGCAGGGTGGAGACCTGGGCAGATCCAGGGTTTGTGCCCTGGGAGCTCTGGGGGGCACAGGGCAGGTGTCGGGTGGAGAGAGGCTGGTGGCTTCCTGACTGCCCTCGGTCCAGCTCCAGGGCTAAGTGCCCTGTGGCCGGCCTGCTGTCTCCTGCTGCTGCTGACTTTCAGATCTGTGTTTCTGAATTGTCTTCAGCTGGGGAGGCCCCGTGTGAGGGGAGACAGATGAGATGCTCCCCAAAGCCAGGATCCGTTATGTCTCCTCGGGTCCTCGAGAGGACTGGTCGGGGAGGGGCTGCTCCAAGACCCCACCAGGACAGGCGGCCCCTGGGCCCCGCCTCAGATGGCTGAACGGGTCAGCGGGAGATCAGCCTGGGGGTGCAGCTCTGCAAATCCATGGTGATGAATTCCGGCATTAGGGCGAGGGAATAAACCCCCCATTATCCCGGGGGGGTCGGCCCTGGGGGCAGGGCGAGGCGACGGTTTCCCTGGCTCCAGTCACGGCAGGAAGGCCCAGCGTGTGCAGGATGGTGGGGCGTGCACGGACCCATACCCCAGGTGGCAGTGGCCTGCCCTCTGGTCTGTGTGGAGGGGTCAGGGGTTGGGGTGGCCAAGGCCTCCCCACTCTCTTCAGGGCCTTCCCTATGTTCCCTGCTCGAAAACGGACATCTTTGTCCAGGCATGGTGGCTCACGCCTGTAATCCCAGCACTTTGGGAGGCAGAGGCGGGAGGATCTCTTGAGCCCAGGAGTTCGAGACCAGCCTGGGCAACATAGCAAGACCCCCCATCACTACAAAAAGTTAAAAAATTAGCCAGGTGTGGTGGCGTGCACCTGTAGTCCCAGCTACTCTGGAGGCTGAGGTGGGAGGATCACCTGAGCCCAGGAGGTTGAGGCTGCAGTGAGCTATGATCATGCCACTGCACTCCAGTCTACGAAACAGAATAAGAGCCTGTCTCAAAAAAATAAAAAACCTAAAAACCCACATATTCAAGCCCCCTTCATCAGCTCACCACTCACTTGGGCCGGGCCCTGCCTCACCCCCCGCCCCACGGTTCAGCCTCCCACCCAAACAGCACTGGCCGCCTCTCTCCTGCCAGATGCCTCCCCGGCCCCCTTTCTGGCCTCCCGGCTGCCAGCATGGGCCTCTCCAGACATCGGTCCTTCTTTCCCTGTCACCTCAACCTCCTGCCTGGCTCCAGCCCTCCCCTGTCATGTCCGCCCACATTCCCTGGTCCCGAGGCTGCCCACCAGCCTTGAAGGGAGCATCAGCCTCCACACCTGCTGCCCCTCTTCAGGCACCGCCCTCCCCTCACCATCTCATCCACCCACACACCACCTCCTCCGAGGAGCCCTCCCGCCCGCCCGGGGCTGACAGGCCCCCCAGGTTGGTCTCCTTGTGGCACCCCCCAAGGCATCCCATGTGTCTGTCTTGGGGCTGGGCCTGGCCTGTGTGGTCATCGTGTTCCCCGGTGCCCGGTGGGACAGTTCAGTGAACATCTGCCCCGTCTTGGGATCACCCGGGAACCGGAGATCTCCCCCCGTCCCCAGCCCATAGCGTCTCCCTATCTTAATCCCGGGCACCTGCCACGGATCTGCCCGTGACTCCACAGCTGAGAGCGCTGTCTCCTAATCCCCCGGCCCGAGGCTCTCCCTTAATCACCGACCTCCAGCCCCTAATCCTCTCCCGGATTTGCCCCATCTGTAAATCCTGGACGGCCTCCGGCCTGAGGCTGGGCTCCTGCGGGGAGGGCCCGGCTGCCCTCGCCCGTTCCCCAACCCGGGACTCAGGTTCCCACAGGGGCTGAAGACCCCCTGGGCAGGCCCTCCCCTGGGATCCAAGGGGCTGAGGGTCCTGGGCCTTCTGTTGCCAGGAGACCTGGTGTCCTCGTGGGGTTTGGGAGCCGGGTCAGCGGCCTCCTCCCCCGAGCTTCATCCAGCCCTGGAGAAATGGGGCCTGCATCGGCTTTGGGAACTTCCAGGGGAAGAACCCTGAGCTCCGGGCAGGAGAATGACACATGGTCTCTCTGGGTTCCCATCCCACTGTTTCACTTATGGCTGGGGGAGCCTCAGTTTCCCTGTCTGAGCCGAGAGAGAGGCTGGGCGGCTGTTGGAGGAGGGCTGAGCTCACGTTGGTGTCAGGTGCCGGGGGCCCCACTGAAGCCGCTCTGGAGTGGGAGGGGGTCCGAGGCTTCCTCAGGTCCCCCAGGCGTGAGAGCTGAGGCCTGAAGGTGTCCCCGGGGACCCAGCCTCATCCCCGGCCTCGGGAGCTGGTCTCCCTCCCTGCCCGCGAGGGCCGAGCTGGAGGAAATGGCAGGACCTCGGCGTTTCCGAGGAAGGGGCCCTCGTAGAGGCCTCACTGTTACCTGTTGGGGATGGCTTTTAAATACAGGATTTAATGATGGTCTCTGATGTTCCCGTGACAGCTGAGGGGGACCTGTCCCTGCTCAGCACTGGGTTTGGACAAGGAGGGCACACAGTGCCCGGGGGCTGCTGGGGCCCGCTTGGGTCCCTGTGGTGGCTGGATGGGGAAACGGCTGCTGGATGCGGCTGCACAGAGTGTGAGGGGGAGTGGGGGCGGGCTTTGGGCCTTCCCCTGACCCCAGGTCCCCTCTCTGGGGTCCTGTCTTCTGGAGCTGGCTCCTCCTCCCCAGGGCGAGAGGCAGGAGAGGGTCTCCCAAGGTCACTTGGTCTAGTGCTGGGCAAGGAGAGGGTTGGGGTGCACCGGCAGAGACAGTGATGCCCTGCAGAGCTCTGGGGTCCCCTCTGCCCCAGGCCTCGGTTTCCCCTTGGGAGGGGACATGTGTGGACGCCCTTCCTCCTCCTCATCTCTGAATGGTGACAACGAGGGTTGCGGCCCCAAGCCCTGCTTGGAGACATGGTGGTTGGAACGGGCAGGCCCCGCCCCACGAGGGACCCTAGGAGTGGCCACCCCACCTGTTCCTTCTCCTAGGCCCCTCTGCTCCGACCCCTGTAATCCCCAGGAATACTGCCCTGCTGGGCAAGATGGGCTGAGGAGTCCTTTTCCGGGACACAGGAGCAGAAGGCTCAAGGGAGGAGGTTTCCAGACAGTATGGGCTGTAGATAAGAGGACAGTCCTGGGGTCTCATCCTGCAGCCCCACTTCCATCAGAGGGGAGGTATGGTACCTGCCCCCAGCTTACCCCAAGAATAAAGGGGAGAATGTCTGTTAATCATCACCTGGAAGGGTGGCCCTCATGTTATATGGCCGTTTAAAACCAGGTGCCCCTTGGCGGTTTCTAGGTCTCTTTGGCTGTTTCTAGGTCCCCCCCTTGGTGGTTTGTAGGTACCCCGCCTTGGCGGTTTCTAGGTCCTCCTGGTGGTTTCTAGGTCCTTCTGGTGGTTTCTAGGTCCTTCTGGTGGTTTCTAGGTCTCCTTGGTGGTTTCTAGGTCCTCCGGGTGGTTTCTAGGTCCCCCTTGGTGGTTTCTAGGTCCTTCTGGTGGTTTCTAGGTCTCCTTGGTGGTTTCTAGGTCCTCCTGGTGGTTTTTAGGTCCTCCTCGTGGTTTCTAGGTCTCCTTGGTGGTCTCTGGAGCCCCCTGGGAGTTTCTCCCCACCCCTTGTAGGGGAGGTTTCTAGGCCCTGTGGCCTTCTCAACTGATTTTTCCTGCTTGTTTTGTCCCAAGGCTGGTGCTCGAAGGTGGGAGGCAGGTCTCAATCCAGAGGGTGAGGCTGGGGCTGAGCTCCATGGTGAGCGCCCTTGGGGCTGAGGGGCAGGGAGCCAGCGGCAGGCAGGTGGCATCCCATCAGCCGACTCGGTGCTGGGGCCCTGGGGGTCTCGTTGCTGAGCAGATGCATCAGATTGGGGGCCTGAGCCCTCATGTCCTGTCTAGACTCAGGGAAAGGAAGGCCTTAAATTTCGAGTGATTAGTCACTTGATTTCACCCTTCAAGCCTGTGAATGGACCCCTCCCCACTCCAAGATCAAGTCAGCCTTTTTTTTTTTTTTTTTTTTTTTTTTGAGACAGAGTCTCACTCTATCACCCAGGCTGGAGTGCAGTGGCGCAGTTTTGCTTCACTGCAGCCTCGACTTCATGGGCTCGAGCGATCCTCCTACCTTGGCCTCCCAAGTAGCTGGGTCCACAGGTGCACACCACCACGCCGGCTAATTTTTGTATTTTTTTGTAGAGGCGGGATCTCACTATCTTGCCCAGGCTGGTCCTGAACTCCTGAGCTTCTGTGATCCTTTAGTCTTGGCCTCCCAAGGTGCTGGCATTAGAAGCATGAACCCCTGCACCCATCCTTCCCTTCTTTTTTCTCTTGAGACAGAGTCTCACTCTGTTGTCCAGGCTGGAGTGCAGTGGCGGGATCTCGGCTCACGGCAAGCTCCACCTCCCAGGTTCACGCCATTCTGCTGCCTCAGCCTCCTGGGTAGCTGGGACTACAGGCGCCCGCCACCACACACAAAAAAATAATAAATGTTTGTATTTCTAGTAGAGACGGGGTTTCACCGTGTTGGCCAGGATGGTCTGGATCTCTTGAGCTTGTAACCTGCCTGCCTCAGCCTCCTTAAGCGCTGGGATTACCGGCGTGAGCCACCGTGCCCGGCCTGAGTCAGCCCTTCTCCAGGTTTTATCCCCGGCCCGGGTGGTTCTTGGGGGGCGTCCCGAGGTGGTGGATACTTGGAAGAAGAGACTGAGGTTCTCAGGGGCTGCAGGAACTCACCCAAGGTCACTGTGCCAGCAAGCGGGTGCCAGCCCAGGTCTGGCTGGTGCCGCCACGATGCGAGTCGCTGGGTCCCTTCCAGCCTTTGGCTCTTGCAGACCGAGCTGCTGTGACCATCTTGGTACAAATGGCTTTTTAATTTTTTTCTCTTCCTTTTGGACGATTTCCCCGGGATCCTTTCCCCGAAGTGCAGTGTCTGGGTCACCTCGCAGGCGTGGTGTTAACAGCTTTTCCCTCGAGGAGTCATCCAGAAACAAGGAGCCAACTTTCGGCAGCTCCTGAAACAAAGCTCCTGGCGGCCACGCCAGCGATGGGCTCCCAGGTTTTCCTTTATTGATGCTAACTTTGGGGAGTCCCTCCAGCCCCTCGGCGTCTCCTCCGAAAGGATGTGGGGACCCCGGCCATGATAGGGAGGGGCTGGGCCTGGGGTGGGGATAAGGCCTCAAGAATTGGCCGGACGCAGTGGCTCATGCCTGTAATCCCAGCACTTTGGGAGGCCGAGGCGGGTGGATCAGGAGGTCAGGAGATCGAGACCATCCTGGCTAACACGGTGAAACCCCGTCTCTACCAAAAATACAAAAAGTTAGCCGGGCGAGGTGGCGGGCGCCTTTGGTCCCAGCTACTCGGGGGCTGAAGCAGGAGAATGGCGTGAACCCCCGGGGGGCGGAGCCTGCAGTGAGCCGAGATCGTGCCACTGCACTCCAGCCTGGGTAACAGTGAGACTCCGTCTCAAAAAAAAAAAAAAAGCCTCAAGAACTAAGAAGGCTGAGTTGATCCCGGGGTGGGGAGGGGTCCTCTCGTGGGTGTGTGTGTGTGTGTGTGTGTCTGTGTGTGTTTCAGTCAGAGGGTCTCCTGTTGCCAAGGCTGGTCTCGAACTCCGGGGCTCAAGCGATCCTCCCACTTCAGCCTCCCAAAATGTTGGAATTACAGGCATCGGCCAGTGTGTCTGGCCTACCCCTCAAGCCCCCAGTGTTAATGGCAAAATCAAATGAATCTTTGTGCTGGAAATTCAAGACCCTCCCTTGTCTGAGTCAGGCACACGCAGGGCATGTAGGCTCAGAGCCCAGTCTGGAACCTCCCCTTCAACAAGAGCCCTTGGCCCCAGAGCCCAGAGGTTTTGTTTTGTTTTATTTTGTTTTGTTCTTTGAGACGGAATCTCGCTCTGTCTCCCAGGCTGGAGTGCAGTGGCATGATCTCGGCTCACTGCAACCTCCGCCTCCTGGGTTCAAACAATTCTCCTGCTTCAGCCTCCCGAGTAGCTGGTACTACAGGGGCCTGCCACCACGCCCGGCTAATTTTTGTATTATTATTATTTTTTGAGATGGAGTCTCACTCTGTTGCCAGGCTGGAGTGCCGTGGCATGATCTCAGCTCACTGCAACCTCCGACTCCCTGGTTCAAGCGATTCTCCTGCCTCAGCCTGGGATTACAGGCACATGCCATCATGCCCAGCTAAATTTTTTTTTTTGTATTTTTTGTAGAGATGGGGTTTCACTATGTTGGCCAGGCTGATCTTGATCTCCTGACCTTGTGATGCGACCGCCTCGGCCTCCCAGAGTGCTGGGATTACAGGTGTGAGCCACCACACCCGGCCTAATTTTTGTATTTTTAGAGACGGGGTTTCACCATATTGGCCAGGCTGGTCTCAAACCCCTGACCTCAAGTGATCCGCCTGCCTTGGCCTCCCAAAGTGCTGGGAACACAGACGTGAGCCACTGCGCCCAGCAGGCTTTTTTCTTCTATCAGTTTTCCACTTAACCGTTTTAAAACCTATGAATCAGTGTCATTAAGCCCATTCGTGCTGTTGTACAACCGTCACCACTATCCATATTCATACCTTTCTCATTCCCCCGGACGGAAACCGCACCCCGCACATGCCACTCCTCATCCCTCCAACCCCCGGCCCCCAGCACCCACGCATCCCCTTCCTGTCTCTCTGGATTGGCCTGTCCTGGACATGTCATAGAAATGTGGTCACACGACCAGGCGCGGTGGCTCACACCTGTAATCCCCGCACTTTGCGAGGCTAAGGCAGAAGGATCACAAGGTCAGTGGGTCGAGACCAGCCTGACCAACATGGGGAAACTCTGTCTGTACTAAAGATACAAAAATTAGGAGTGGTGGCTCATGCCTGTAATCCCAGCTACTCAGGAGGCTGAGGCAGGAGAATCGCTTGAACTCGGGTGGCGGAAGTTGCAATGAGCCGAGATGGCGCCATTGCATTGCAGCCTGGGCAACAGGGTGAGACTCCGTCTCAGAAAAAAAAAAAAAAATGGCTTCTCTCAGCATGACGTCCTCAAGGGGCATCTGAGCCATCGCCTGGGTCAGAGCCTCGCTCCTTTTCACGGCTGAGTCGTGTTCCATGGTGGACGGGTCGCGCCGCGTTTGTCCCTCTATCTGGTGATGGGCACCTGGGCTGCCTCTGCCTTTTCGCTGCTGTGGATCGAGCTGGTGTGAACACGGCGGAGTGGGCATCGTCCGCAATTGAGCTGGTGTGAACACGGCGGAGTGGGCGTCCGTCTTTGTTTTCATTTCTTTGGGTATAATCTTGGGGCGGGGAAGTGCTGGTAATTTTATGTCTTTTTAAGGAGCCACCCGTGTTTGCTCGGAGTGGTTTTGATTTTCATTTTCTCGACAGCGAAAGGGCCGGGCATCTGTCTAGGTGGCCATTTGCTGACTCTCTATGATCTCCTGTGTGGACGCGGCACTCCCAGCACCGTGCCTGGCCGGCCATACGCAGGCCCTGAACCCACAGGCCCTTTTCTGCCAGAGCTTCCCAGGGAGAGTTTTGGGATCCACCTTGGGGACTTGGACCCTGGCCGGTTGTATCTGGGAGTGGAAACACCCTCTGGTCTCTTGTCCACGGGTATTTATCATACAGAACGTCCTAATGGTGCCACGTCCGGCTCGGCCGTTCCTCCCACCCTCTCGGTCTCCCCTGTGGCACCAGCCCCGTCTCTGCTTCGCTCGCCTCCGTCCTGTGTGGGCCCCACTTCCTCCTCTCTCCTCCTGCGTGGAAGCTCCACTTCCTCCTCTCTCCTCCTGCGTGGATGCCTGACTTCCTCACTTCCTCCTCTCTCCTCCTGCGTGGATGCCTGACTTCCTCACTTCCTCCTCTCTCCTCCTGCGTGGAAGCTCCACTTCCTCCTCTCTCCTCCTGCGTGGATGCCTGACTTCCTCACTTCCTCCTCTCTCCTCCTGCGTGGAAGCTCCACTTCCTCCTCTCTCCTCCTGCGTGGACGCCCCACTTCCTCCTCTCTCCTCCTGCGTGGAAGCCCCACTTCCTCCTCTCTCCTCCTGCGTGGAAGCTCCACTTCCTCCTCTCTCCTCCTGCGTGGAAGCTCCACTTCCTCCTCTCTCCTCCTGCGTGGAAGCCCCACTTCCTCCTCTCTCCTCCTGCGTGGACACCCCACTTCCTCCTCTCTCCTCCTGCGTGGAAGCCCCACTTCCTCCTCTCTCCTCCTGCGTGGAAGCCCCACTTCCTCCTCTCTCCTCCTGCGTGGAAGCTCCACTTCCTCCTCTCTCCTCCTGCGTGGAAGCCCCACTTCCTCCTCTCTCCTCCTGCGTGGACACCCCACTTCCTCCTCTCTCCTCCTGCGTGGACGCCCCACTTCCTCCTCTTTCCTCCTGCGTGGACGCCCCACTTCCTCTTCTCTCCTCCTGTGTGGACACCTCACTTCCTCCTCACTTCCTCCTCTCTCCTCCTGCGTGGACGCCCCACTTCCTCCTCACTTCCTCCTCTCTCCTCCTGCGTGGAAGCTCCACTTCCTCCTCTCTCCTCCTGCGTGGATGCCTGACTTCCTCACTTCCTCCCCTCTCCTCCTGCATGGACGCCCCACTTCCTCCTCACTTCCTCCTCTCTCCTCCTGCGTGGACGCCTTACTTCCTCCCCTCTCCTCCTGCGTGGACACCTCACTTCCTTCCCTCTCCTCCTGCGTGGACACCTCACTTCCTTCCCTCTCCTCCTGCGTGGACACCTCACTTCCTTCCCTCTCCTCCTGCGTGGACGCCCCACTTGCTCCTCACTTCCTCCTCTCTCCTGCGTGGACGCCTCACTTCCTCACTTCCTCCCCTCTCCTCCTGCGTGGACGCCCCACTTCCTCTGGAAATGCAGCCAGTGCTGCCCTGGTTCAGTCTTGCTGTGGCCCCTGTGGATGCTCCCGCTTCTCAGTAAGGCATCTGGGGCCCTCACCTCCCGGCGTGAGCTGAGCACGGTTCATTTCCCACACTGGCTTCCCGCCTTCGCTCTCCCTGTGCGCGCCGCCGTGCCTGGCCCTGCTGCTTCCCAGTGCCCCTCTGCAGCCCAGCTCCTCTCTGCTCCTCCGGTCTCCTGTCTATTTTTTTAACGCCAACGTTGTGCCAGGCACATTGTCCCTCTCTGGTCATGTGAAGCATTTAATCTATTTTGAGCCACCTCTTGGGCCTTGTGAGGTCTCCTGCATCTTCAAGGACACGGGGTCAAAGCTGGGCCTGAGGAAGGGACCTGGGGCTAGGGCAGCGCAGTGGGCATTGGGCTCCCTCGGAGCTGGGTGGCCTTCCTGGGGGTGGGAGCCTGGTCCCCGGGGAGGAGTGCCCAGGGCTGGTCCCGCAGGCGCCCCGGGGGAAGGCACCGGCCTGAGGTGTGGGCACCCTCGCCCCCAGGTTCTACTGGGACTTCACCATGCTGCTGTTCATGGTGGGAAACCTCATCATCATCCCGGTGGGCATCACCTTCTTCAAGGACGAGACCACCGCCCCGTGGATCGTGTTCAACGTGGTCTCGGACACCTTCTTCCTCATGGACCTGGTGTTGAACTTCCGCACCGGCATTGTGATCGAGGACAACACGGAGATCATCCTGGACCCCGAGAAGATCAAGAAGAAGTACCTGCGCACGTGGTTCGTCGTGGACTTCGTGTCCTCCATCCCCGTGGACTACATCTTCCTTATCGTGGAGAAGGGCATCGACTCCGAGGTCTACAAGACGGCGCGTGCCCTGCGCATCGTGCGCTTCACCAAGATCCTCAGTCTCCTGCGGCTGCTGCGCCTCTCACGCCTCATCCGCTACATCCACCAGTGGGAGGAGGTGAGGTGGGGCGGGGCCAAGGCCGCAGGGGCGGGGCTATGAAGGTGCTGGGCGGGGCTACAATGGTGCATGGGTGGGGCCAAGGCTGCAGGGGCGGGGCTATGAGTTATCTGGGTGCGGTCAAAGCTCCAGGGTTGGGGCCATGAGAGATCTGGGTGGGGTCAAGGCCCCAGGGGTGGGGCTATGAGGGATCTGGGTGGGGTCAAGGCCCCAGGGGTGGGGCTATGAGAGATCTGGGTGGGGTCAAGGCCCCAGGGGTGGGGCTATGAGAGATCTGGGTGGGGTCAAGGCCCCAGGGGTGGGGCTATGAGAGATCTGGGTGGGGCCAAAGCCCCAGGGGTGGGGCTATGAGGGTGCAGGGGCAGGGCTGTGAGGGTGCTGGGGTGGAGCTACAATGGTGCAGTGGTAGGGCCAAGACAGCAGGGGTGGGGCTATCAGGGTGCTGAGCAGGGTCGAGGCAGCAGGGGCAGGGCTATGATGCTGCTGGGGTGGGGCCACGATATCTGGGTGGGGTCAAGGAGCAGGGGCAGGGCTGTGAGGGTGCTGGGCGGGGTCAAGGCGTCAGGGCAGGGATATGCGGGTTGTGCTGAGGGGGTCGAGGTAGCAGGGGCGGGGCTAAGGGTTGTGCTGGGTGGGGTCAAGGCTGCAAGGGCGAGGCTATGAGGGTTGAGCTGTGTGGGGTCAGGCAGCAAGAGTGGGGCTATGAGGGTTGTGCTGGGGTGGGGTCAGACATCGGGGTGGGGCTATGAGGGTTGTGCTGGGGGGATCAAGCAGCAGGGGTGGGGTTATGAGGGTTGTGCTGGGGCGGGGTCAGACATCAGGGTGGGGCTATGAGGGTTGTGCTGGGCGGGGTCAGGCAGCAGGGGCGGGGCTGTGAGGGTTGTGATGGGGCGGAGTCAGACATCAGGGATGGGGAGCTGTGGATTTGGGGGGTGTCCTGGGGCAGGGGCTGTGGATTTGGGGGGGTCCTACAGTAAGGGCTGTAGGTTTGGGCGGGGGTCCTGGGGCGGGGGCTGTGGATTTGGGTAGGAGTCCTGGGGTGGGGGCTGTGGAGTGGGGGTCCTGGGGTGGGGGCTGTGGATTTGGGGTTGGGGCCGCAGGGTGGGGCGGGGGTCCTGGGGTGGGGGCCGTGGATTTGGGCTAGGGGTCCTGGGATGGGGGCCATGGATTTGGGGGTGGGGGTCCTCGGGCGGGGCTGCAGGGTGGGGTGGGGTCCTGGGGTGGGGGCCGTGGATTTGGGGTTGGGGGTCCAGGGGTGGGGGTCCTGGGATGGGGGCGGTGGATTTGGGGTTGGGGGTCCTGGGGCGGGGCCTTGGATTTGGGGGACAGGGCCAGGAGCTCCCGCAGTGGGGGTGCACAGGGCTGGGGCTCTGATGGTGGGGGGCCGGCAGGGCAGCGAGTAGGGTGGGCTTACGGCACCTTCCTGCAGATCTTCCACATGACCTATGACCTGGCCAGCGCGGTGATGCGTATCTGCAACCTCATCAGTATGATGCTGCTGCTCTGCCACTGGGATGGCTGCCTGCAGTTCCTGGTGCCCATGCTGCAGGACTTCCCACGCAACTGCTGGGTGTCCATCAACGGCATGGTGGTGAGCGCCGCGGGCCCAGACGGAGGGGGTCCCAGGCCCCCTTATCCCCCTTACAGAGGGGTGACCCAGGCCCCCTTATCCCCCTTACAGAGGGGTGACCCAGGCCCCCTTATCCCCCTTACAGAGGGGTGAACCCAGGCCTTTCAGAGGTGGAGACAAGACCCCCCCCTTATGGAGGGGAGGACTCAGGCCCTTACAGAGGTGGGGACCCAGGCCCCCTTATCCCCCTTACACGGGAAGACTCAGGCCTCTTTACAGAAGGGGACCCAGGACTGCAGCCCCAGCGCTGGCCCCTTAGTGCCCCTTGGGGCTGAAACAGCCACTTGGAACGTTTCAGGCCTGGGACCATCCATGGAGAGAAGTCGAGTGTGATTGTGATGAGTCCTGTCACCCAGACATCTGCTTAGTGCTTTTTCCAATGGATTTCGCTTTTAACTTACTTCCATTTATTATTATTATTTTATTTACTTACTTTTTTTGAGACTGAGTTTCACTCTGTCACCCAGGCTGGAGTGCAGTGGCACGATCTCGGCTCACCGCAAACCCCACCTCCCGGGGTTCAAGCAATTCTCTCGCCTCAGTCTCCCGAGTAGCTGGGATTACAGGCGCTCACCACCACACCTGGCTAATTTTAGTACTTTTAGTAGAGACGGGGTCTTGCCATGTTGGTCAGGCTGGTCTCAAACTCCTGACCTCAGGTGATCCACCCGCCTTGGCCTCCCAAAGTACTGGGATTATAGGGGTGAGCCCCTGTGCCCAGCCTCATTACATACATTTATTCAAAAGAACAATTTAAGAGCTGGGTATGGTGGTGCTCACTTGTGGTCTCAGCTACTCAGGAGGCTGAGGGGGTTGGATCCCTTGTTTTTTGTTTTTTTGTTTTTTTTTTTTGAGATGGAGTCTCGCTCTGTCTCCCAGGCTGGAGTGCAGTGGCGCGATCTCGGCTCACTGCAAGCTCCGCCTCCGGGGTTCACGCCATTCTCCTGCCTCAGCCTCCCGACTAGCTGGGATTACAGGCGCCCGCCACCACGCCCAGCTAATTTTTTGTATGTTTAGTAGAGACGGCGTTTCACCGTGTTAGCCAGGATGGTCTCGATCTCCTGACTTCGTGATCCGCCCGCCTCGGCCTCCCAAAATGTTGGGATTACAGGCGTGAGCCACCACACCCGGCCTGGTTGGTTCCCTTGAGCCCAGAAGTTGAGGCTGCAGTGAGCCATGATTGTACCATTGCACCCCAGCCTGGGCCACAGAGCAAGACCTGATCTCTAACAACTAAAGAAAAATTTACATCATAGCCCTGAAATGGGAAAGTGGTATCACATACCAAAGAAATAATAAATGGGCCAGGCATGGCTGCTCACACCTGTAATCCCAGCACTTTGGGAGGCCGAGGAGGGCGATCACCTGAGGTCAGGAGTTGGAGACCAGCCTGACCAACATGCTGAAACCCTGTCTCTACTAAAAATACAAAAATTAGCCAGGCGTGGTGGCACACACCTGTAATTCCAGCTACTGTAGAGGCTGAGGCAGGAGAATCACTTGAACCCAGGAGCAGAGGTTGCAGTGAGCTGAGATCGCACCACTGCACTCCAGCCTGGGCAACAGAGGCAGACTTTGTCTCAAAAAAATAAAAATAAGTAAAAGCAAAAGGAAAGGGCTGGGTGTGGTGACTCACGCCTGTAATCCTGTCACTTTGGGAGGCCGAGGCGGGCGGATCACGAGGTCAGAAGTTTGAGACCAGCCTGACCAACATGGAGAGACCCCATCTCTACTGAAAATACAAAACTAGCCGGGCGTGGTGGCGCCTGTCATCCCAGCTACTCGAGAGGCTGAGGCAGGAGAATGCTTGAACCTGGGAACGGAGGTTGCCGTGAGCCGAGATCGTGCCACTGCACTCCAGCCTGGGCCACAAGAGCGAAACTCTGTCAAAAAAAAAAAAAAAAAAAAAAAAATGGAATAATAAATGAAGTTAGGTCCCAGATACCCCTTGCTTCCTGGCTGAGATGTGCTGACTCTTTAGAAGGGTTAGCTGTGGGAGCCCTCGGCCGTTAGAGCCAGGTTGGTGCCCAGTGAGCCTCTGTCCCTGCCTGGGGAGTGCTGTGCCCCAGCCTCCAGCCGCATATGGGACTTGGGACGTGTTTCGTTTGGACACAGAGCAGGTGGGCATTGATGGGGTCAGGAGCTACAGAGGGAAGACCCGCCAGTGCCCCTCCCCAGAGCCTGGCACAGCTGCCCGGGCTGAGGCAGCCCATTGTCCGGCTGCCACCCGCACATGTGGTCCCATTTCCTGAACAGAGCCCCGCGGCCCCCCTTTCCCAGCTGGGTCAGCTGAGGACTTGGTTCGGCAGGACCTCCTGGGCCGGCCTCGTGTCTCCGCCCGCCCTGCCCCTCTGCTCTGGCCCACATGCTCCCTGGAACTTTCGTCCCCTCTTGACCTCACAGATGTTCTGATCTCAGAGGCTGCAAAAGGCGGGATCCAGACTCTCGCCCTTGGGGTCCCAGTTTCCCCAGGAGTGAAGCGGGCAGGTAGCATCAGCCCTGGCCCTACTGCCGACTCACTGTGACAAGTGTGCAAACCATGTCATCTACCTGGGTCTCCGTTTCTCTTGGTTACCTCTGAGCATGGGGAGCTCACCACCTCCAGTGCTTGGGGGAGGGTGGGTGCTGGGCCCTTGAGGACCGAGGGCACCCGGGGCGTGAGCACCTGCCCACTACCGCCCCTCCTGGTGGCCTTGCAGAACCACTCCTGGAGCGAACTGTATTCCTTCGCACTCTTCAAGGCCATGAGCCACATGCTGTGCATTGGGTACGGCCGGCAGGCGCCCGAGAGCATGACGGACATCTGGCTGACCATGCTCAGCATGATCGTGGGTGCCACCTGCTACGCCATGTTCATCGGCCACGCCACTGCCCTCATCCAATCGCTGGACTCCTCGCGGCGCCAGTACCAGGAGAAGGTCTGAGGGAGGCGGGCCCTGGCCTGGGTTCTGATGGGGGAGGCAGGCCTGGATCTGGGGTCTGAGAGGGAGTCAGGCCAGGCCGTGGGGTGTGATGGAGGGAGGCAGGCCCAGTCCTGGGGTCTGAGGCGGGAGGGAGGCCTTGCCCTGGGGTCTGTAGACGGAGGTAGTCCTTGCCCTGGGGTCTGTAGACGGAGGTAGTCCCTGTCCTGGGGTCTGAGGGGAGGGGCAGGCCTGGCCCCGGGGTCTGGGGTGGGAGGAAGGCCCGGCCCCAGGGTCTGAGGGGAGAGACAGGCCCGGCCCCGGGGTCTGAGGGGAGAGGCAGGCCCGGCCCCGGGGTCTGAGGGGAGAGGCAGACTGGACCCTCCAGCCAGCTCCAAGTGGCGTGCTCAGGGCAGAGACAGCGTGATGGGGAATAGGGGACCCTGGGGGTTTGTGGCTGTGATTAGGAGGAGGAACAGAAACGTCTCCAGCCGGTGGTGAGAGGCTCTGACCCTGTGACAGGGAGGGAGGTCCGGGGCCTGGAGATGGACGTGGGGTGGGGGCTGGGGAGGGGATGCAGGCTGGGCAGGAAGGGGCTGAGTTGGGATCAGGGCAAGTCAGGGTCAGTCTTTGGACATCAGGAAGCCCCTGGGGCTGAAAGGGGGATGCGGGGGAACCTGGAGCGAGAGCAGGAGAGATGGGCATCGCCAGGAGGCTGGGCCCACCTTGGGGGTCTCTAGGCCGGCTCAGGACGGGGCTGGGGTGGGGAAGGGCCTGGCGGGGTCTGAGAGGCCTGGGGGGTTGCTTCAGGACACGCTGGTGGCTGGCAGTCAGGGCCAGGCTTCAGGGAGAGCAAGGCTGCCCCACTGCTTAGACGCGGCCTCTGGCCTGCAGTGTGCACTGGGCTAATCCTAGGCTTGGCTGTGGAGGGGACACGGGGGAGCTGGGAGGGGTGGAGGGAGATCAGGATTGGCCCCATGGCGGCCCCTGGAGTTGGGCCTCATGCTCTGCTCTGTGCCTCAGTTTCCCTCTGTGAGGCGGCTGGCTGGTCCTAGCTAGGAGCCAAGCGCCCCCCTCTCCCGCGTCCCGAGCAGTGGTTGGCAGGGTCGGCTGGGTCAGCTGGGCCCCGTGCCAGGCGCCCGGCTGTCCGGAAGCCACAGGCCTCACACCCAAACATAAGCTGGTGCCACCACCCGCCCGCCGTCACGGGTTCTGCTGAGCTCAGGGCAGCTGCAGTCAGGCGGGGCTGGGGCGGAAGTGAGGCTGGAGCCGCCGGGGGGCACCATCCTGGGGACAGCAGGGCCTGGCACCCCCACCCGGCACCCACACTCCCTTCCCTTCTCAGGAGGGGCTGACCCGGTGGTTTCCAGAAAGATCATCAGGGAGGGGCCAGAGCCCCCGCAGGGTTGGAGGCCCTGGGAAGGGGGTCCTGTGTGTCAGGCCCTCATAGAGTCAGGTGCCCACCCATTCCTCAGGGATGGGGTTGCTAGATAAAATTCAGGGCACCGGGCCTGGCGCAGTGACTCCTGCCTGTAATCCTGGCACTTCGGGAGGCTGAGACAGGCCAATCACCTGAGGTCAGGAGTTTAAGACCAGCCTGAGCAACACAGCGAGACCTCATCTCTACAAAAAATAAAAAAATCAGCAGAGCATGGTGGTGCACACCTGTAATCCCCACTACTCAGGAGGCTGAGGTGGGAGGATAGCTTGAGGCCAGAGGCTCAAAAAAAAAAAAAAAAATTCAGGTTACATAGTTACACCTGAATTTCAGAGAAACACCAAATTTTCTTAGGATATGTCAAATATTACAAGGATATACTTGCACTAAACATTGTTCTTATTTTTCTGCAATTCAACTTTTTTATTTATTTATTTTGTTCCTTTGTTTTTGAGATGGAGTTTCCATCTGTTGCCCAGGCTGGAGTGCAGTGGCACAATCTCGGCTCACTGCAGCCTCTGCCTCCCGGGTTCAAGCGATTCTCCTGCCTCATCCTCCCGAGTAGCTGGGATTAGAAGCACCCGCCACCACGCCCGGCTAATTTTTGTATTTTTAGTAGAGATGGGGTTTTACCATGTTGGCCGGGCTGGTCTTGAACTCCTGACCTCAAGTGATCCACCCAGCTCCTCCTCCTAAAGTGCTGGGATTACAGGCGTGAGCCACCACGCCCGGCCTGCAATTCAACTTTAAATGGAATTGAACTTTATCCACCAACCCTGCCCCTGTTAATTAATATTATTTTAGAATTATTTAGGATATCGATATCAATTATTCAGAATGTTAATTAAGAATTGACTTGGCCAGGTGAGGTGGCTCACACCTGTAATCCCAGCACTTTGGGAGGCCGAGGCGGGAGGATCCCTTGAGCCCAGGAGTTCAAGACCAGCCTGTGCAATATGGCGAGACCTCATCTCCACAAAAAAACAAAAGAATCAGCCAGGTGTGGTGGCGCACAACTGTAGTCCCTGCTACTCAGGAGGCTGAGGTGGGAGGATTGCTTGAGCCCAGAGGTGGAGGCTGCAGTGAGCTGTGATTGTACCACTGCACTCCAGCCTGGGCAACAGAGCGCGACTCTGTCTCAGAAAAAAAAAAAATGAATTGAGTTTATCATTGAAACGAATCGAACTCTGATTTAAATAGAAGCATGTTTATTTGCTCTTGTTGAATCTGGCGGCCCCTGTGTGTGGCGGAGGCCTGTCTCCCAGCTGCGGGCAGGGGCTGTGTCTGACCCAGCCCTGACTCCCCACGGTACAAGCAGGTGTGAAGGCCTGTCTCCCCGCCATAGGCCGGGGGCTGTCTGACCCACAAGCAGGTGCCTGTGTGCCCGCTGCAGGCCGGGGGCGGTGTCTGACCCAGCCTCGCCTCCTCCCCACAGTACAAGCAGGTGGAGCAGTACATGTCCTTCCACAAGCTGCCGGCCGACTTCCGCCAGAAGATCCACGACTACTACGAGCACCGTTACCAGGGCAAGATGTTCGACGAGGACAGCATTCTGGGCGAGCTCAACGGGCCCCTTCGGGAGGTGAGGCGGGCGCCGGGCGGGCGGGAGGCAGCCTCGGGCACAGGGCTGTCCAACCCCTCCTGGAGCCCAGCAGCCGGTCCCTGAGGGAGGCGCGGTGCCTCGGCTGCAGCAGGAGGCACTCGAGCTAGACCTGTGTACACACCCTCCCCGCCCCGTGAGCCTCTGCACCCCCAGGACCCCCGCCACCCCCGCCTTGCTTCCCGCTGCTCCCTTAGCCGACCTGCCTGGGTCTGTGCCCGACAGGGCGGAGCAGAAGCAGGGCAGGGTGGGGAGGGAGGAGCCACAGAGGCCCCGCTGAGCACCAGGCCCTGGGGGCAGTGAGGCTGACTGGAGCGGGTTTAACTCCCAGCTCTGTTCCTGCAGCCTGGGTGACCCTGGGCAAGTTTCCCGAGGCTGCGGGAACAAATACCCACAGGCTGAGTGGCTTGAACAGCAGAGATTCGGCCTCCCGCCGTCCTGGAGGCCGGAAGCCCAACATCAAGGCGTGGGCCGGGCCGTGCTATCCCCAGAGCCCCTGGGGGGGGATCCTTCCTGCCTCTTCCGGCGTCTGGGGCTCCAGGCGCCCTCGGCTTGCAGATTCATCTCCCTGATCTCTGCCTCCATCTGTTCACAGCCCTCTCCCCTGTGTGTGTCTGTCTCTTCTTGTAAATTCATCCGTCGTTGGATCAGGGCCCACCCGGTTCCTCGTGGCCTCTCTAACTGGGTCACATCTGCAAAGACCCTATTTCCACATAAGGTCCTATTCACAGGAACCGGGGGTCAGGATGTCAGCCTGTCTTTCTGGGAGATGTAGTTCAACCCACAACACGCATCAAGCAGTTACTGAGCACCGACTGCGTGCCCTGCCGTGTGCTTTGAAGGTCCCACCCTCAGGAAGCGGGGCCTAGGGAAGGCGGCTGTGATCACGCAGGCGGCAGAGAGCAGCTCTGGGAAGCGGGGAGAGATGAGGACGGGGAGGCGACATCAGAGCAAGGCCGCGTGTGAGCAGGGCAGGGTGTCCCCGGTGTAGCACCTGGCTCGGGCAGAGGCCCCGAGGAGGGGCCTGGAGGAGCTGGGCGAGGAGGCGGGCAGGACCGGCCTGACACTAGGGACCTTGGGCCCCGGGAATGCTTCTGGGGGGCACGTACACCCATTGCTCCCAGAAGGCACACACTGCGGTTCGCTTCGCCGAAAATGTTTAATTGCATTTGATGACTGTGGTTTTTATTCATTCGTTTGTAGAGATACAACACTCAGACCACAGAATGCATAAAACGCGGTGGCTTTTAGTATTAACAGAGTGGTGCGCCCGACACCACAAGCTAACTCCAGAACGTTCTCATGGGTCCAAAAGGAGACCTGGGCTGTTAATCACCACCTCACTCCCCGTCCCCAGCCCCTGGCAACCCACACTGCTTAGTCATTATTTAGGTGTTCAGGAGTTGCAAAGTCAAATCTTTAAACCCACATATGGCCGGGCGCGGTGGCTCACGCCTGTAATCCCAGCACTTTGGGAGGCTGAGGCGGGCAGATCACCTGAGGTCGGAAGTTCGAGACCAGCCTGGCCAACATGGTGAAACCCTGTCTCTACTAAAAATACAAAATTAGCCGGGCGTGGTGGCGGGCACCTGTAATCCCAGCTACTCGCCTGAGTCAGGAGAATCACTTGAACCCGGGAGGCGGAGGTTGCAGACAGCCGAGATCGTGCCACTGCACTCCAGCCTGGGCAACACAGTGAGACTCCGTCCATCTCAAAAAAACAAAAACAATCACATATATTCAGAGAACACTGGCTCTGTCTTGTGCCTGTTCCTCTACCCAGTTTCCTGTGTTGCAGGAGTGCAGTGGGCACGATCTCGGCCCATTGCAACCTCTGCCTCCCGGGTTCAAGCAATTCTCCTCCCTCAGCCTCCTGAGTAGCTGGGATTACAGGTGCCCACCACCACACCTGGCTAATGTTTGTATTTTTAGTAGGGACGGGGTTTCACCATTTGGTCAGGCTGGTCTTGAACTCTTGACCTCAGGTGATCTGCCTGCCTCAGCCTCCCAAAGTGCCAGGATTACAGGCACGAGCCACCGTTCCTGGCCTGTTTTTCCTTTTAAGATAAACGCATGCAGATACCCACTGCCCTCTGTCCTCGTGGCTGAGGCACCTGTCTGTGCTTCTGGTCTTGGTGGGGTGAGTTCCGCATACGTGCTGAACCAGGGCCCGTGCGTCCGGATTCACTGGGTTGGGTCCAGATTCCCTCAGGGCTTGCGCCATTCTGCGGGCTTGGCGGCTGTGAGGGGTCACCTGTGCCTGGCTGAGGAAGGCGCAATCTCCCTGGGTTAGAAATGGCTCACGCCTGTAATCCCAGCACTTTGGGAGGCCGAGACAGGTGGATCACTTGAGGTCAGGAGTTCAAGACCAGTCTGGCCAACATGGTGAAACCCCATCTCTACTAAAAATACAAAAATTAGCCGAGCGTGGTGCTGGGTGCCTGTAATCCCAGCTACTCGGGAGGCTGATGCAGGAGAATCGCTTGAACCCAGGAGGTGGAGCTTGCAATGAGCTGAGATCGTGCCACTGCACTCCAGCCTGGGCAACAGAGTGAGACTGTCAAAAAATAAAAAAAAATGCCGGGCGTGGTGGTGGGCACCTGTAGTCCCAGCTACTCGGGAGGCTGAGGCAGGAGAATGGAGTGAACCCAGGAGGTGGAGCTTGCAGTGAGCCGAGATCCCGCCACTGCACTCCAGCCTGGGCGACAGAGTGAGACTCCATTTCAAAAAAAAAAAAAAGTACCAAAAAGTGCCCCACGTCATCAGGGCACAGCTCGATAGCTGGTTCCTAAAGTGAACATGGTGTAACCACCACACTGAACGAAACTGGAACAGTCCTGCCATTCTTAGAAGCTGCCTTGCTAAGGGGAATTGCCCTAACTTCCCATACCATCGATTGATCTCCAGGCCCTTGGTTTTCATGTTGATTTTTCAAAAATCACCTGATAGTTTGACCAAATGTAGCTTTCCACTGATGTGTGTGTGTGTGTGTGTGTGTGTGTGTGTGTGTGTGTGTGTGTGTGTGTGTGTGATGGAGTCTTGCTCTGTCGCCCAGGCTCCAGTGCAGCTGTGTGATCTTCGTTCACTGTAACCTTCTCCCGAGTTCAAGAGACTCGTGCCTCAGCCTCCCGAGTAGCTGGGATTACAGGCACCTGCCACCATGCCCAGCTAATTTATGTATTTTCAGTAGAGATTGGGTTTCACCATGTTGGCCAGGCTGGTCTCGAACTCCTGACCTCAGGTGATCCACCCACCTTGGCCTCCCAGAGTGCTGGGATTACAGGTGTGAGCCACTGTGCCCTGCCTTTTTTTTTTTTTTTTTTTTTTAGAGTCAGGGTCTTGTTCATGCAGGCTGGAGGGCAGTGGTGTGGGGATCACGGCTCACTGCAACCTCGACTTCCTGGGGTCAAGTTATCTTGCTGCCTCAGCATCCTGAATAGCTGAGAGTAGGTGCCCACCAGCATGCCTGGCTTTTTTTTTTTTTTTTTTTTCGGTACAGACGCGGGTCTTACTGTGTTGCCCAGGCTGGTCTGGAACTCCTGGGCTCAAGCGATCCTCCCGCCTCAGCCTCCGAAAATGCTGAGATCACAGACCTGAGCGCCCGCACCCGGCCTCCTTTCCGGCGCTCCTGTCTACAGTTGCCCCTCTTGGTCCCATTGTATTGGCGGATGTCGCCAATATGGTGTCAGACAGCGAAGGAGCAGTGGGCGTTTTTTCTTTCTCCCGTCCTTGGTGGCAGCAGCTCGGTCCGGCTGCAGGGCTGAGTCCGTCTCTCAGACAAGGAAATTGGGGTCCGAGAGGTGAGCCGGTCCCAGAGGCCGGGCCAGGGGGGAAGTGGGAGTGGGATCCGCAGCGGCCCCAGCCCCGCCTCCCCCCTGCAGGAGATTGTCAACTTCAACTGCCGGAAGCTGGTGGCCTCCATGCCGCTGTTCGCCAATGCTGACCCCAACTTCGTCACGGCCATGCTGACCAAGCTCAAGTTCGAGGTCTTCCAGCCGGGTGACTACATCATCCGCGAAGGCACCATCGGGAAGAAGATGTACTTCATCCAGCACGGCGTGGTCAGCGTGCTTACTAAGGGCAACAAGGAGATGAAGCTGTCCGATGGCTCCTACTTCGGGGGTGAGCTTGAGGGGGTCGCACTGGGTGGGGGGGCACGTGACCCCCGCGGTGTGCACAGCCCAGGGGGCTGCGGGCTGGGCTGGGGCAGGCACCAGGGACAGCCTGGGTGGGAAGCGCCCACGCTGGCTGAGGTGCAGAGGCCGGGCCGTGTGCCTGGGCGGGGAGGGCCGCGGTGCCCGCCTCGTGCACACGCTGAGGACCCCCCTGCCCGCCACGTGCAGAGATCTGCCTGCTCACCCGGGGCCGCCGCACGGCGAGCGTGCGGGCCGACACCTACTGCCGCCTCTATTCGCTGAGCGTGGACAACTTCAACGAGGTGCTGGAGGAGTACCCCATGATGCGGCGCGCCTTCGAGACGGTGGCCATCGACCGCCTGGACCGCATCGGTGAGCGGGCCGGGGGCGTGGCCGGGACGGGAGGGGTGTGGCTGAGGCCGCAGGGGCGTGGCTTGGACAGTGGCGGGGGGAGGGGCGTGGCTGTGGCCGCAGGGGCGTGGCTTGGACAGTGGGGGGGCGTGGCCGCAGGGGCGTGGCTGTGGCTGTGGCCGCAGGGGCGTGGCTATGGTATCAGGGGCATGGTTGGGGCAGAGACATGGCTAAGGCATCAGAATTGTGGCCATGGCATCAGGGGCGTGGCTGGGGAAGGGCAGTGGCTGGCGGCTCCTAGGACTCCTTTGGGTCTACAGGCTGATTTTCTGACCTATTGTCCTACTTTGGCCAGAGGCATCCTGTTTCCCAAGGGAGGGAATGCATGGGGTGTTTGCGGTTGTGCCGAATGCTTGGTGAGCACCTGCTATGTGCTGGGGGTGTGGGGGACAGACCGGGGGGCCGACTCAGACTCCCAGGGAGACTTATGGACTGGTGATGAAATCACATACGACCGGGCTGTGTGCCAGCAGGGGAGGTGGGGCCGGTGGGCTTCCCTGAGTTGGGAATGCAGAGTGGAGACCAGGGTAAGGGATGCTATGTGGAAAGGGGGAGGAAGGTGTGTTCGTGGACTGGACACAGCATGTCCCAAGGCCCTGAGGTGGATACAGCATGTCCCAAGGCCCTGAGGTGGAAAGTGAGGCCTAGAGTCCAGAGAACTAGGGAGGCCTGGAGGAGGCTGGGGAGAAAGGGGAGGCCAGACACACAGGGCCCAGTGGGCAGCAGGGAGAGTTTAGACTAAATCAGGAGCATCAGGGAGCCATGGAGGGTTCTAGGTGGGTGGAGGACCTAGTCAGATTGTATCTGCCAAGGCGGGCCATGTCCAGGAGGGAGACGGTGACCTGGCCTCTGGCGGGGGGCAGTCTCTGGGGCAGGGAGGGGCAGAGCCCTGATGACTGGATGTAGGTGCCGGGGAGATGGCGGCCCGTGCTGCTGTTCGTGGGAATGGGAATGAAAACCATGGCTGAAACACAGGACAGGTGCAATGGAGTGGTGTCAGGGACCTCCCCAGTGTACAGTAGGAACCACTCCACAACTTGCTCTATACAGTGAGTATGCAACACATTCCTGAATATCAGGTGCTTGGATTATACCTTCTGTATACAGCAGGTGCTCAGCACAGGCTGTGTACAGGCAGGTGTTCTCGTTATGCCTCTGGCACACTGGAGGCACTCATTATATAATCAGCCTATACAAATGGTACACGTGCATACTTGCTGTACAGTGATACCTGCTCCATGTACACAACAGGCATTAAATACCTGCTTGCTGCCAGGCGCGGTGGCTCACGCCTGTAGTCCCAGCACTTTCGGAGGCCGAGGCGGGCAGATCACGAGGTTAGGAGATCGTGACCATCCTGGCTAACACGGTGAAACCCCGTCTCTACTAAAAAAATACAAAAAATTAGCTGGGCATGGTGGCGGGCGCCTGTAGTCCCAGCTACTCGGGAGGATGAGGCAGGAGAATGGTGTGAACCCGGAAGGTGGACCTTGCAGTGAGCCGAGATCCTGCCACTGCACTCCAGCCTGGGAGACAGAGCAAGACTCCCTCTCAAAAACAAAACAAAAACCCTGCTTTCTGTGTGCAGGTGCTTCATGCATGCTGGCTGTGCATAGCACTTGCTCAGCCTGTATACAGCAGGTACTCCATATCCATACTATAGGCAAGAGATACTACATGTGTGCTTATTGCATACGGTAGGTGCTAAATGCATGCTAGCTCTACACTGCAAGCACTTTGTGCGCACCCGCTGTGTAGAGTAGGTGCTCGATGCCTGCTGTACGCAGCAGGCGCTCCCTGTGCACACGCTAACGCCCCCTCTCCGGCAGGCAAGAAGAATTCCATCCTCCTGCATAAGGTGCAGCATGACCTCAACTCGGGCGTATTCAACAACCAGGAGAACGCCATCATCCAGGAGATCGTCAAGTACGACCGCGAGATGGTGCAGCAGGCCGAGCTGGGTCAGCGTGTGGGCCTCTTCCCGCCGCCGCCGCCGCCGCAGGTCACCTCGGCCATCGCCACGCTGCAGCAGGCCGTGGCCATGAGCTTCTGCCCGCAGGTGGCGCGGCCGCTCGTGGGGCCGCTGGCGCTCGGCTCGCCGCGCCTCGTGCGCCGCCCGCCCCCGGGGCCCGCACCTGCCGCCGCCTCACCCGGGCCCCCGCCCCCCGCCAGCTCCCCGGGCGCGCCCGCCAGCCCCCGGGCACCGCGGACCTCGCCCTACGGCGGCTTGCCCGCCGCCCCCCTTGCTGGGCCCGCCCTGCCCGCGCGCCGCCTGAGTCGCGCGTCGCGCCCACTGTCCGCCTCGCAGCCCTCGCTGCCCCACGGCGCGCCCGGCCCCGCGGCCTCCACACGCCCGGCCAGCAGCTCCACACCGCGCCTGGGGCCCACGCCCGCTGCCCGGGCCGCCGCGCCCAGCCGCGACCGCAGGGACTCGGCCTCACCCGGTGCCGCCGGCGGCCTGGATCCCCAGGACTCCGCGCGCTCGCGCCTCTCATCCAACTTGTGACCCTCGCCAACCGCCCCGCGGGCCCAGGCGGGCCGGGGGCGGGACCGTCATCCAGACCAAAGCCATGCCATTGCGCTGCCCTGGCCGCCAGCCCGCCAGAAGCCATAGACGAGACGTAGGTAGCCGTAGTTGGACGGACGGGCCGGGCCGGCGGGGCAGCCCCCTCCGCGCCGCCGGCCGTCCCCCCTCATCGCCCTGCGCCCACCCTCATCGCCCCTGCCCCCGGCGGCGGCCTCGCGTGCGAGGGGGCTCCCTTCACCTCGGTGCCTCAGTTCCCCCAGCTGTAAAACAGGGACGGGGCGGCCCAGTGGCTGAGAGGAGCCGGCTGTGGAGCCCCACCCGCCCCCCCGCCCTCTAGGTGACCCGCCGTCCGATGAGGATCGTTTTTTAAGTGCAATACTTGGCCCGCCGGCTTCCCGCTGCCCCCATCGCGCTCACGCAATAACCGGCCCGGCCCCCGTCCACGCGCGTCCCGCGGTGCCCTTGGGGAGCAGCACCCCCTGCTCCCTCCAGCACTGGCACCGAGGGGCGGGCCTGGCTGCGCAGGGTGCGGGGGCGAGGCTGGGGTCCCGCCGCCGTGATGAATGTACTGACGAGCCGAGGCAGCAGTGCCCCCACCGTGGCCCCCCACGCCCCATTAACCCCCACACCCCCATTCCGCGCAATAAATGACAGCATTGGCGCCCAGCCTGGCCGCGTATGATTGCTCGGGACCCGCAGGGTAAGCTCGCTCCCTGAAGACAGCAGCCCCGGGGGATGGCAAAAAGAGCTTTATTTACACACGGGCACAAGGCTCGCTGGGTGTCAGCTGAAGAAGTAGGTGGAATGCTTCACCTGCTCCAGGTCGAAGGCCCCTGCGGAGGAAGCAGAGCGGAGGGCATGGGTGGCGGGAAGGCCCCGCCCTGACCCGCAGTTAGTTAGAGCCACCCTCGGGAGGCTGCCCACCCGCCTACCTGGCTTGGGCACCGCCTGCAGTGTCTGCTTCAGCTGGCTGGCCTCCAAGATCTTCCGGGGCCTGGGGTTGGAAACAGGGCGGGGTGAGGCTGAGGCCAGGTTTTTTGGGGGCGGGGTGGGGCGGGGGGGTCCGGGTAGTTGGGGTCAGCGAGTGCCTTACTCAGAGCAGAACCGCTTGACCAGGAACTTGGACAGGTCCTGCAGAATGGGCTCGCTGTGCAGGTGGACAAACTGCTCCCGGCACACCTGGGCAGGAGTGAGGGGATCCGCAGGGGTGATCAGGCAGGCTCTGGGCACCACCCCTACCCAATGCCCTGGTGTGCCGGGCCCCACCCATGAGTGGACTGAGGCTCGGACGCTGGGGGCACCTGGTTCATGATGGAGACATCAGCTGCGTGGGTCCAGTAACAGTCGTGCACAGAGACGAAGGTCAGGCCCTTCCTGCGGCAGAGCGGAGGGCTTGGGAGGGGAGCTCACAGGGCCCCCTGTGACCAGCATCCTAGCCCTGTGCTCAGCTCCCTCCACTCGACGTGCAGGGAAGCCCACCCTCCTCCAGGCCTCGCCCCACCCCTTGCCCAAACATCCTGGGTTTGGAGTCAGCACAGGCGGAGGAAATATTCTCAGAAGCCTCCCCACCCCACACCTGCCGCCCCCCGGGCTGCTGTGGGAGCCTCAGCTCCGAGGGCGGCTACGTTGTCCCCTCCTGCCAGGGCCACCACCACACATCCTGAGCGTTCCCAGCTCCCATGGCCGGTAGATTCTGCTGGAACGACCTCCACGTGTTGCAGATTTAACCACACATTGTGGTGCCCACCAAGAAATGCCCACCAGGAAGGGGCAGAGCCTATGCTTGGCTCTCCCTGTCAGGCCACAAGAGGGGAACTGCCAGGACCACCTACATTTGGGGCACACAGCCTCAGGGCCTCTACAGAGGCCCCACAGACATAGCAGATCCACTCTGCCCAGTCCCTGCCCCCAGCACTGTCCCCTGCTGGACCCAGCCTTGCCAGCTGTGCCCTGGTAACCAGAACAGAGGCCCCTGGGAGGCGAGCGGCACCCACGCCGTCCGGAGACACCCACCTGTAGCAGTGCAGGGCGGTGAGCATCATGTGTGAGGAGTCCAGCGAGTGGATGAAGTTGGGCGGGAAGCCGTTCTTCTGCTTACGTGTGTTGGGCTTCCTGAGGACGGAACAGGTGCCGGTGGAGGCAGCCCAGGGACACCCCTAACTGGCTACTGTCTCCACTGTGGCTGCTCTCCCGACCCCCGGCCAACCCCCCAGCCCAGGCCCCCCACTCACCGGCTGATGTCTCCGTTGTGGGTGTAAGTGATGCTCTGAATTCCACCTCCTAATTGCTAAAAAGGGGAAGGAGCCGGTGAGTCCCGCCCGAGGCCCAGCACGGCACTGGTACACTGGGGCGATGGTACACTGGGACGCTGGTACACTGGGATGGCACACTGGGGCGGGACGGGGTGGCACACTGAGGCAGTGGTACACTGGGATGCTGGTACACTGGGATGGTGGCACACTGGGGCAGTGGCACACTGGGACGCTGGCACACTGGGATGGTGGCACACTGGGGTGGGACGGGGTGGCACACTGACCTTGACCTTGGACTCCAGGCGATACGGCTGGATGATGGGGACACCCAGGGGTGTGACCCACTCCACCACAGAGCCCGTGTGGGAGATGAGGCGGGCGCTCTCGGTCAGCCAGTGCTGTGGGACACAGGCCATCTCAGGGCAGGGAGCTCAGGAAAGGGCTCCGGTCCACTTGCTCGGGGAGCCCTGGCCGAGCGGGGACAGGACAGGACAGGACGTACCTGGATGGCCCGGGTCCCCGAGAACATCTCCTGTAGACTCTTGAAGACCTGGCGTACGAGGTAGTGGGAGGCCTCCCACACGAACTCCTGCAAAGGGCAGGCAGCAGGTGCGGGTCCTCAGGGGCTGGCCCTACTCCCCTCCATTTCTGAGCAACTGAGGCCCAGAGCCGGGGGGAGGGGGGTGGGGGATGGGGGATGGGGCCTGATGCCCACGCGGTCAGCAAAAGACGCCCAAGCCCTAACCGGCAGCCAGTAGTCTGGGGGAACAGCCAGGTCCCCTGCTGGGAGGCTGGGTCTGGGGCACACCCGTCTGAGTTTCACAAGGCAGTGAAACCAACATGTTCGCAGCGCTACAGGCCTGGCGCACCTGGGGAAAGTCGTTCAGCTCCCGGAGGCGCTTCTCAATCTGCAGGCGCCCGCCGTAGCGGGTGACTCCGTACACCACGGTCATCACCGTCTGCTTCACCACCTTGCGGGTGATGAAGCCTTCCAGCACCTGTGCCACCCGCGTGCCCCGCTGGGCGTCCTGCCTACGGAACACCTCCACCTGCACCGCGGGGGGGGCGGGAGGTGTGGGTCAGCCCCTCTAGCAGCCCAGGGACCACCAAGCACCCACGAAACCCTCGGACAACACCTGCTTGGGAAGCCCCCGCACCAGCCCCACCACATCCTCGGGACAGGCCAAGGTGAGGGCACCTGGGGCCGAGACTCAGGGCCCGCACTGCCCCCACGCCGATGCCCCCGGGCAGCAGGTAGCAGGGCACGCCCTACCTGCGCGGCCACGCCGCTGTACACGTCCTGCGGCACATCCGAGGGCTCCAGGTTGACGGAGGCGGCGCCCACGCTGTCGCGGCCCAGGGCAGCATAATGCTGCAGGCCATTGCAAGAACCGTCCTGAGGGAGGGGCCGCAAATGGGAGATGGAGGCTCAGAAAGGCAGCGATGTGTGGGACCCCAAACCAACCCCCAGGTCCAGCCGTTCCTAGGGCCGTGCACCCCCCAGCCAAGTGCACCGGAGCCCCCACACGCTCCCGGGAGAGACCAGGAGCCATGGCTCCTGCACCCTCTAGGGCCACCTCCAGAGAACACCACGAGCGAAGATGAAATCTCACACCCTCAAGTCGAGCCCCAGGCCCAGTGCACACGGCATGGCCTCGGGGGCCCGACCCAGCTGGCTCACCTGATGGACGGGGAGGTGGGAAACATAGGCGGCAGGGTCGGAGGCGCGCACAGCCTTCGCCACCTCCATACAGCAGGCCAGCGTCTGCCAGGGTTCCTCTGCGCCCATCCACCACTTTCGGCCCTGCGGGGACAGCGGGTGGAGGGGGGGGGCAGTGAGTACCGGGCGGAATCCCTGAGCTCGCTGGGGGGCTGTGTTGCGGGGAGGTGGGAAATGGGGAGGAGACGCACACGCGTGACGGTGAACACAGGACCCATGTGGGCGAGAGACGGGGCGGTGGCTGGATGAATCCTCCATAGCCACGGATGGAGAGTGGGGGCTGCAGGTGGACCGGGCTCAGACAAGTGTGTCCGAAGGCGCCGGGGGAGAGGGGAGGGGGGAGAGCGGCGGGCGGGGGACTGGGGACGCCTGGGGAGGAGGGAGCGCAGGGGACGCGGGGCCCTGCGGGAGGGGAGAGGCAGGACGGGCGGGGGACGCAGGGGCGCCAGGGTAGGAGGGCGGGTGGGGGACGTGGGGGCGCCGGGGGAGGGAGGGGAGGAGGAGAATGGGCAGGGGGCGCGGGGGGGAGAAGGACGGGCGGGGGACGTGGGGGCGCCAGGGGACGGCGGAGCGTGGGGAAAGCGGGGGCGCCAGGGGAAGGGGGGAGGAGGACGCGCAGGGGGCACGGGGGGCGGGCGGGGGACGCGGGGGTGCCGGAGGAGGGTGGGGGATGCAGGAAGGCGGGACACGGGGGCGCCGAGGCCCCGCCCCTACCGTCAAGGGTCGGTCCGCGGAGTCCAGGATGTCATCCATCACCTCCTCCGCAAAGGCCAGGCGCTTCTGCAGCGGCTCCCGCTTCTTGAACCCTGTGAGATTGACCAGGTGGATCTTGAGCCAGTCTAGGCCGTGCGGGCCGAGCGGGCGGCCCTGGGCGAACACCAGCAGGGCCCGCGCCACGTCGCTGCCCAGGTGGTTGAAGTGCGGCGGGCAGGGGTAGGTGCGGCCACGGAAGTCCATGTTGTGCGGCAGCCAGAAGACGCAGTCCCGCAGGTGCTGCGCCAGCGAGAGGCGGTACAGCGCTTCCACCCGCAGGCTGTGCATGTCGCGGGCCACCTTCTGGCAGTGCGCCAGCTCACGGCGCAGCTCTGCCTTGCGGGCCGGCGTGGCGCTGTGCGGCAGGTGGACCTCGGGCGGCTGGGGCGCCTCGGAGGGCGGGGCCGGCACGCCTAGCTGGGGGCAGCCCTTGGCCTGGAAGAGCTGCAGCACCAGGTCCAGCACCGGCCCGTTGACGCGCCAGGCGCAGTTGCCCAGTTGGGTGAGAGCGTCCAGCGCGCCATGCAGCGCGGTGGGCGGGCAGGTTTCCAGCAGCTCCTGGTGCTGCGTGGCGCCTTCCACCGTGCGCATAAGCTTGGTGGGGCTGAGCAGGAAGGCACCAGAGTGCGGCGAGGTCCAGGGCAGCGGGGGGCAAAGCATGGGCACATCCACCGCCTCGAAGGTCAGAGTGGGCTCCGCGGCCTTCTCCAGCAGCTGCACATATGCCGGGTGCGGCTTCAGGATGCCGATCTGGGGTGCGACAGGCAGATGGGTCAGGGCCCCGGTGCTGGGGCCTTCCTGCACCCACCCCTTAAACTTGGGTGAGACGGGCCGGCTCCCCGACCAACAAGAAACCAGTGTGGCCTCCCACGAACAGAAGCCACCTCCAGAAACGGCCGGACAGCTGCGTGGACACCCATGGTGTGTCCCAAATCCTGGGAGGTACCGACGGCTGCGCTGAGATCAAGGCTCCGCACAGAGGTGCCAACCCCATGGGGTCCCTGGTCCCCCCGGTGCCCCCAGCGGGATGCCCCCCAGCTCAGGAGGGCACTGCTGCCTGGCACCTGCTGGACGTTGCGGAAGGAATACACGTGGTAGAGCACGGGGACAAGCCGGGAGGAGCGACGCAGCTTGTCCAGGCTGCTCGGCATCTGAGTAGCCTGCACCAGCATCTCCGCCAGCAGCTTGCCGAGCTCCATCTGCACTGGCAGGGGCCAGGGCTGCTCCCGCAAGGCCTCGGGCGCCCCCAGCGCCTCCCAGTACTGCCGCGGCAGGCAGGGCTTGGGCACCTGTGGGACAGGGCGGTCAGGGCGCTGGGCACCGGGGCCTCTGAGCCAGATGCCCCACCGCCCGTGCCTGACCCCCGGTGGGGCATCTGTCAGCCCAAGCATACAAAGGAACAGGCTGAGGCTTGGGGGCAAACCCGGCTGCCCCAGGGAGGGAGAGCGCCCACCCGCCACTGGCCCCAGCCAGGAAGAGAGCGGGTGCGGGCCTCACCGTGGTGTCGGAGGCCAGCAGGCACAGGTACTTCCTGTAATGGTTCTGCAGCGCCTGCACCTGGCCACTGAGCCGCTGCCTCTGCACCACGTGCCGGCTGAAAGTGCGCGCACTCAGCTCCCGGGCCAGGGTGGTGAAGGACTCACCCTGGGCGGGCAGCGCCTGCAGGACCTGCGGAAGGAGGCCGTGAGTGCCTGCCCGCCCCGCCCGGGGACCCGGCCGCGCGGAGGAAGACGCACCTGCAGGAGCATCCGCACCACCTCGCGCTCGTCCAGCAGGCACAGGAAGGGGTACAGTGAGAACCGGCCCTCGTGCACCTCGCGCTCCAGGCGGTTCTTGGTCTCCTTCAGCGCCCGGCACAGTGCTTTCTCCCATTGGTCCCGCAGGGTCTTCAGGATCTTCCGCTGCGGGGATGAACAGGCCCGGTGAGCCCCGTGGCAGCTGGCGGGACCCAGGCTCACAGGACGCGGATCACCGCAGCTCCCTGCAGACACCTCATGGCCCTCAAGGTCCCTGCTGTGTGTTCCGGGTAGCTCCCCACCCCGGCCTGCCCTCTGCCGGCTTCGGTGTGACTGACGCAGCCAAGAGCACAAGCCCGCAGCGTGCGCAGAAGCACAGGCCAAAATCCAACCTTGGGACCCCACAAGTTTTTCCTGAGCGACAGCCAGGCTGAGATCCTAGAGCCTGCATGCCCAGACCAGGGCATGAGCAATTCAACCGCATACACGGAGCTCAGCCCCTGCGGCGGACACGGGAGTCCGGCTCAGCCCCTGCGGGGGACAGGGGACCCCGGCTCAGCCCCCGCGGCGGACAGGGGACCCCGGCTCAGCCCCCGCGGCGGACAGGGGACCCCGGCTCAGCCCCCGCGGCGGACAGGGGACCCCGGCTCAGCCCCCGCGGCGGACACGGGACCCCGGCTCAGCCCCCGCGGCGGACACGGGAGCCCGGCTCAGCCCCTGCGGGGGGCAGGGGAGCCCGGCTCAGCCCCTACCGCGTGCGTGACCTCCTTGCTTGGCAATGCGGGCTTCTCCACAGACACCACGCACACCTTGCTGGCCAGCTCCACGCGGAGCTGCTTCTCAAAGAGGCACTGCAGGTCCTTCAGGGGCAGGTGCAGCTTCGGGTAGGACACAGGCCCATCCTGCAGGGATGGGGGTAGTGAGGTCGGGGGCTTGGCCAGAGGGAGACCTGCCCTCCCCTCCCAGGACCCCAAGACGTCATGGGTGCAGGCATTTCTGCGTCTCCTGCAAGTTGCTGGCTGCCATCGCTGACGCGGGGAAAAGCGGGCTGTGGGTAAAGTCAGTGCCAGCGGTGCAAACCAAAGGCCTTGGCCTCTCCTAGCCTCGGCCCCTCTAGATGGGACACGGCACCGTGGAGGTGGGGGCGGGGGCGGGGGCGGGGGCGGTGGTGCTGGGAGCTGGCAGAGCCCAGGGAGACCATTCACTGCGCCCCCAGATGTTTGCTGTTTTCTTCTCAAACTTGGAACTGTGTGAATGTGACCCATCCAGAAATAGATGAATTAAAAATAACAACTAAAGCCTAGCGCTTTGAGAATCAAAGACGCACGTCCACACAAAAGCTTGTACACAAACGTTCACAGCCGCATGACTCATAGTAGTCGATAAGTAGAAACAGCCCAACATCCATCAACGGACGAACAGACGGGCACGGCGCGGCCATCCACGCACTGGAGAATGACTCAGTCCTGACCCCGGCCGCCTCACGGATGCACCGTGAGGACGTCACGCTCAGTGGGAGATGCCAAACACAAAAGGTCACGCAGTGTGCGGTCCCATTTCTATGGAATGTCCAGAGCAGACTCATCCACAGAGGGGGAGGGGACGTGGAGTGACGGGTGATGGGGAAGAGGCTTCCTTTTGGGGTGGTGGAACATTCTAGAATTAGACAACTGTGACTATACTAAAATCGCTGAATTACACATTACACCTTTAAGAGGGTTTTATGGCAGGTGAATTACACCTCACTAAAAGACGAGCCCACTGCGTGCTCCTGGCAGCCCCACTCAAATGCGCTGCTCTCCTGTCACCCACCCTATCTCTGGGGCGCCCGACCACCTCGTCCCCCTGGAGCCCACACCCTCAGGGCCAAGACCCTCCCAGCTCTGGCTCCTCCAATCTTCTCAGAGGAGGGAGGAATTCAGGGCCCAGCCCAGGTGAGCCCTGGGCACCGGGGAGGCCCATTGGTCTGGTCTGAGCTGAGGCTCCAGGGACCCCCAGAGGGCAGCTATGAGGACTGAAGTCCGTCTGCCAGGCCCCACGTGGGCTCACCTTGGCATACACGTCCCTGAGCAGCTTGGAGGTGTTGACCGGGGGCGGCAGCTGCGGCGGGAGGCTGAAGGTGGGCTTCACCTTGTGCACGGCCTTCAGAACAGTGGCCCGATCCTCCCCGGACAGGGGCACGGTGGTGAAGAGTGCCTGCAGCTTCAGCCCCTCTTGGCTCATCTGTTCCAGACACCTGTGGGGCAGGAGGCCTGCTCTAGGGTCGGGCCAGCCCCACGCTGGGCTTCCACGGGCCCTGGGGGAACCTCGTGACCACCTCCTGCTAGCCTGCAGGTCTCAGTGCGGCTGTCAGGCCCTCTGGGGGTCCCCAGCCCCCAGCCCAGGCACTGTCCCAGATCTTAAAACCCTGGCAGGGACATGGTGGGGGGTAGGGGGTGGGAGGTGGGAGGTGGGGGGTGAGGGGTGGGGCCCTCCCGACACCATCTACCTCTCGATGGTCCCGGCATCCTGGTCCTGCCTCCCCATGCATTGGAGGGCGGCCGCATAGGACAGCAGGTCCGGGGTCAGGCCAGCATCCTTCACCATGAATAACACGTACACCAGCTCCTTGAAGGCACCCTGGGAGACCAAGCCAGGGTGAGGGTCTGGGGGGATGGCCCAACCTCCGCATCCTCCCTGCTCCCTGGAGACCCCTTCTCTGTAGCCACCAGCTCAGCAGGGGACAGGGTCACCAGGCAGGAGCGGCCAGCTGGGCCAACCGATGCGTCCCTGAGGTTCTGACACACAGGCTCTGCCTGCAGAGGCGGCCGCATGACCCACCAGGTGGCGCTGTGGGAGGTTCACGTTCCTCTGGGAGGCGGCTTGTTAAACCTCCAGGTTTGTCAATTGCATGGATCTTTTCAACGGACTGACTTGGCTTGACTGTTCTGTGCTGTTTCTGCCTTCCGTTTCATCGATTTCTGTTTTAATTTTTGTAACTTCCTCTCATCTACTTGCTTTAGGTTTAGTGACAGCTTCTTCTAGTTTCCTAAGGTGAAAGGTGATGTATTTGGTCTGTTTCACTTTTTTTTTCCCCCAAGATGGAGTCTTGCTCTGTTGCCCAGGCTGGAGTGCAGTGGCACGATCTCGGCTCACTGCAACCTCTGCCTCCCAGGTTCCAGCAATTCTCCTGCCTTGGCCTCCTGAGTAGCTGGGATTACAGGGACACGCCACACCAGCTAATTTTTTTGCATTTTTAGTAGATATGCGGTTTCACCATGCTGGCCAGGCTGGTCTTGAACTCCTGACATCGTGATCTGCCAGCCTCAGCCTCCCAAAGTGCTGGGATGACAGGCGTGCGCCACCGCGCCCGGCCATCACCTTTCTGAATATAGGCATTTTGTGACTATAAATTACCCTGCAAGCACTGTTTTAGCTGCATCCCAGAACTTCTGACAGGTGGTGTTTTCATTTTCATTATCTCCAAGTGTTTTCAAACTTCATAGTTTACTTCTTCTTTGGAAATTTTATTATTTTTTTAGACGGAGTCTCGCTCTGTCACCCAGGCTGGAGTGCAGTGGCGCAATCTCGGCTCACTGCCAACCTCCGCCTCCCAGGTTCAACCGATTCTCCTGCCTCAGCCTCCTGAGTAGCTGGGATTACAGGCACACGCCACCACACCCGGCTTAATTATTTTGTATTTTTAGTAGAGATGGGGTTTGGCCCTGTTGGCCAGGCTGGTCTCCAACTCCTGACCTCAGGGAATCCACCCGCCTCGGCCTCCCAAAGTGCTAGGATTACAGGCGTGAGCCACCGGGCATGGCCCAATTCTTTTTCTTTCTTGGTAGAGAGGGGTGTCTCGCTCTGTTGCCCAGTCTGCTCTCAAACTCCTGGGCTCAAGCAATCCTCCTGCCTCGACCTCCCAAAGCACTGGGATTACAGGTATGAGCCACCACACCCAGGCATGTATAGCTTAAATATCCCCTGCAATTTCTTTTTTTTTCCATCTAATTTTTGGCTACGCA
Source organism: Nomascus leucogenys (assembly GCF_006542625.1). NCBI lineage: Eukaryota > Metazoa > Chordata > Mammalia > Primates > Hylobatidae > Nomascus > Nomascus leucogenys. Next base: position 304,874 of record NC_044398.1, on the reverse strand, counting down.
CAGTGGCTCATGCCTGTAATCCCAGCACTTTGGGAGGCCAAGGCAAGTGGATCAAGAGGTCAGGAGTTTAAGACCAGCCTGGCCAACATAGTGAAACCCCGTCTGTACTAAAAATACAAAAAAAAAAAAAAAAAAAAAAATTAGCTGGGCGTGGTGGCACATGCCTGTAAGCCCAGCTACTTGGGAGCCTGAGGCAGGAGAATCACTTGAATGCAGAAGGCGGAAGTTGCGGTGAGCTGGGATCTCACCAGTGCACTCCAGCCCGGGCGACAGCAACTTTGCTATCCACACAGACTTGGAGACTCTGTCTTAAAATATACGTATATACATAAAATTATATATTTCTTGTATTCGTTTTTCCTGAGATCCCTGTTCTGAGCAATTTCTCCTTTGACCCAGTGGCTGCTTAAGAGTGGCCTGTAACTGTAACAGACTATTCCAAAGGGAAAAACATTCCTTTACATCCTCCCACCCCATAGTAGCTCAACACATGCTGTGACATGAGATGGCCACACACCAGAGACATGAGTGTTGGGGCACTTTTTTTTTTTTTTTTTTTTTGAGACGGAGTCTTGCTCTGTTGCCCAGGCTGGAGTGCAGTGGCGCAATCTGGGCTCATTGCAAGCTCCGCCTCCCGGGTTCTTGCCATCCTCCTGCCTCAGCCTCCCGAGTAGCTGGGAGTGCAGGCGCCCGCCACCACACCCGGCTTTTTTTTTTTTTTTTTTTTTTTTTTTGAGATGGAGTCTCGCTGTGTCACCCAGGCTGGAGTGCAGTGGCGCGATCTCGGCTCACTGCAAGCTCTGCCTCCCGACACCCGGCTAATTTTTTGTATATTTTTAGTAGAGACGGGGTTTCACCATGTTAGCCAGGCTGGTCTCAAACTCTTGACCTCAGGTAATCCGCCCGCCTCAGCCTCCCAAAGTGCTGGGATCACAGGTGTGAGCCACTGCGCCCGGCCAGTTTTGGCGCAGTTTCTAAACGACCTCTGTATGGTAGACCTCGCTGACCACACACAGTCCCTAAATTGAAATACTCAGTTCTTCCCTTTCACCAGCTTCAAGTGTTCAGTAGCCACACACAGCTGCTGGCAGATGCAGAAAATTCCCAACTTCATAGAAAGTTCTACTGGATGGCGCTGGTTAGAATATGTGGCCAGGCACGATCGCTCACGCCTGTAATCCTAGCACTTTGGGAGGCTGAGGCGGGCGGATTCCCTGAGGTCAGGAGTTGGAGACCAGCCTGGCCAACATGGCAAAAGCCTGTCTCTACTAAAAATACAAAAATTGGCCGGGCGTGGTGGTGAGTCCCTGTAATCCCAGCCACTCAGGAGGCTGAGGCAGGCAGAATTCTTGAACCCGGGAGGTGGAGGCTGCAGTGACCTGAGATCAGGACACTGCACCCTAGCCTGGGCAACAGAGAGAGAATCTATCTGGAAAAAAAAAAAAAAAAAAGATAAAAGCAATGCCTTAGCCTGGCTAACGTGGTGAAACCCCACCTCTACTAAAAATAAAAATTAAGACAATTATCCAGGGGTGGTGGCGCATGCCTGTAATCCCAGCTACTCAGGAGGCTGCGATCGACGTCGAGCGACATCCAGGACTGCTGGCCACCCCCGAACGCAGGGAGAGGCAGGAGGGGTCCCTGCCAGAGCCTCTGGTGAGACCTCGGGTCTGCAGACATCTTGATTTCAGACTTCGGGGCTCTAGTGCTGAGAGTGCGTTTCTGCTGTGCAAGCGGCCAGGTCTGTGACACTTTGTTGGGGGCCAATCACAAAAGCGCCCTGTGACAGTGTGGGCTCTCTGCTGAGGGAATTCAGGGGGCTTGTGACCATGGAGGGGAAAATCCACGACCCTCATCCTCAGTCTCCTTGGAGTCTGGCGCCCTTGCAGCAAGGAAGAACCAGGCATCAAGCTGCCTCCACCTCGTGGTAAGGGCGCTGCAGACTTCACTGCAAGAGGGGCTCCACCTGCTCCTGCATTTTGCTGTCTGATGCATTAATAAAGAAGCACATCAAGTTCTCTACCACGAATTGGTCTTAATGTTGTGATAACTGTATTTTAACATAATAGTATCCCATGTTTACCCAAATATTAAGACAAGCTTTTACTGCTGTTTCTCAAATTAGGGCTGAAGGATCATGGGGTGGGAGAAAGCTGGGAACGTTTGCTCCCTTGAAAGGGTTTGTAACCACCACCCTCCAAAACAACCAAGGGGTCCGAGGAGAAACTTTGGCTGGATGTGGTGGCTCACGCCTGTAATCCCAGCTCCTTGGGAGGCTGAGGTGGGCAGATCACGAGGTCAGGAGTTTGAGACCAGCCTGGCCAACACGGTGAAACCCCCGTCTCTACTAAAAATACAAAAATTAGTCAGGCGTGGTGGCGAGCACCTGTAATTCCAGCTACTTGAGGCAGGAGAATCGCTTGAACCTGGGAGGTGGAGGCGGCCGTGAGCCGAGATCGCACGACTGCACTCCAGCCTGGTGACAGAGGCAGACTATGCCCCAAAAAACAAATAAACAAACAAACAAAAAGAAAATGGCAGCCAGGCGCGGTGGCTCACACTTGTAATCCCAGCACTTTGGGAGGCCGAGGCGGGCGGATCACGAGGTCAGGAGATCGAGACCACGGTGAAACCCCGTCTCTACTAAAAATACAAAAAAATCAGCTGGGCGTGGTGGCGGGCGCCTGTAGTCCCAGCAACTCGGAGAGGCTGAGGCAGGAGAATGGCGTGAACCCGGGAGGCGGAGCTTGCAGCGAGCCGAGATCGCGCCACTGCACTCCAGCCTGAGTGAGAGCGCGAGACTCCGTCTCAAAAAAAAAAAAAAAAAAAAAAAAAAAAAAAAAAAGAAAACGGCAAGGGAAATTGGAAAATACTCCAGATGAACCACAAAGAAGATGGGTGGGATGCAGCTAAAGCTGTGCTCAGAGGGACAGTGATGCCAGCGAACGCCCATATTTCACACAGAAGGATCTCAGCACAGCAGCCCCACCCTCCACCTCAGGAAACCAGAAAAAAGAGCGAAGTCAACCCCAACAGCAAAGCCTCATCCTGACAAGCTCTCTGCAGGCTGCCCCGCCGACGAGGCCAAAAGCACCCCTTGCCCAGACAGTTTCACGAGCCCTGAGAAAGACCGGAAGGAAATGCTCAAGGCATTAGCAGAATTTCTCCCTACTTTTTTGGTCATTTTCAAAATTTGAGAGTCACACGTGATTTGTACTTGCAAAGCCTAAAGAATTATTAAAATAGAAAACAAAGGACTTGAACTTGGGGGCTGAGAGAGAAAGGTCCAGTCTAAACGAGGGCAAGTTCCCGTCTCCAACGACCAGGGCAGGAGGCCCGGCTCCCGGCTGCACTCACCTGCCGCGCCCAGCCAAGCATCACGGTGTTGTACATGTCCAGTGTGAGCAGCTTCTGCTTCTGCCGGTGGCCGTGGTGGGTGACCAGCAAGTGGTGTGCGAGGGGCAGGTGGTCGGTGAGCAGGCAGCACTTGAAGAAGGCCAGGAGTCTCTGCTGCTGACTTGAGAGCTGGGCCTGCGTGCGCTGCGCCGACGGGGCCTGCTCCACATTGAGGCTCGGCTTCGGAGGGGCCTCCTGCAGCACCTGGGCCAGCTGCTCCTCCCAGGGGCTCTTGGGGGCCTGGTGCGTGCAGTGCTCCAGGCACCCGGCCAGGTGCTTGCTCAGGAGCTGGGGCTCCACCCGCAGGCGCTTGGTCAGCACCTTGAACTCCCCCCTCTGGACTGGCATCTGCAGCTTGGCCTCCAACCGCTGCATGCGCATCTGCTGGGTCCACTTATCCTTCTCCAGTCTCTTTGCCCAGCGGCCACAGGGCACTGGGGTGGCATCCTTGGCCCCCGTCTGGACCTTCCTGGGTGGCTGGAGGCTACCATCTCCACTGCCACATTCTGGGAGCCGTGCCACATCCACCCTGTTCACCACCACCTCCGACACGCTCTCAGCCTGCAGCTGCCGTACCCGCGCCTGGAGCACTGTGAGGGGCAAAGGGCGAGGACGTGAGAGGGACCCCCCCATCCAAGCAGCCATCTCTCTGGACCCCGAGCCAGGCCAGGAGGTGCAGGTGGCTGAGCTCGCCGGGACCCAAGGCGTGAATTCCTCGTATCTGCCAATAACGTTGTAAAGTCTGCCCCTCCCTTCCGGACACACGCACCCCACCACCTTCTCCGCACCTCCCCACCTGAGCCTCACAAAACTCAGCAGCCCTAACAAGCTGCCACCGAAACCTGCAGCACCGCGTCTTCCCGGTCACTGGCCGCTCGGACCCTCCAGGTGCCCAGGCCCAGAACCCCGGGGTCTCTGACAACGCCCTCCGTCCACCTCTCAGTACCTCCTCTGGGCTTGCCTCCAGAATCTATCCAGGTGGCCCCTCGCCTCCCAGGCCTCCCCTGCCCCTGCCCCTCTCACTCACTGTCTAGCTCAGGGCCTCTGCACAGACCCCCGGGACCCTGAACTGCTCGCTCCCTGGCTCAACCGTGGCCTGCAAGTTCGCACCCCGCCTCAGCAAGACCCCCCAGCTGGTGGAGCTGCCACACACACACTCCTAGGCTCCCAGCGTCTACGCTGGTGGACGCTGAGTCAGTAAACGCTGAGCCACTAGCTCACAGGGAAAACGCAGCTGCTGCTCGTACCGCCTCAGGCTGCATTTTTGCGAACCAATCAATGCCTAAGTGTTCTGTATCTGTTTAAAGAAGTCTTATTGGAAATCTACTGCTGGCCGGGCACGGCGGCTCACGCCTGTAATCCCAGCACTTTGGGAGGCTGAGGCAGGAAGATCACCTGAGGTCAGGAGTTCGAGACCAGCCTGGCCAACATGGTGAAACCCCGTCTCTACTAGAAATCCAAAAAATTAGCTGGGCGTG